>NW_028281141.1:0-142500 GCF_059751285.1 Brachycentrus maculatus
TGTGATTCCAGAGGATTATAACGAAAGGTTGTTGTAATAAATTACGTCACAAGAACAATAGGGAGAAAAAAATACGATTTTCGTCGGTTACATTTACATATAATAAGTTTATAACGAATAATTTATTATAAATTTGTGTGGCCTACGAACATTCAACAATTAATTTTAAATTTTTATTAACTATTAACACTTAATACTATAGGGTGGCACAAAATAAATCACCTTGTGGGATGATGTTTTGATTGCGTCTTAATGCGTTAAAATGGGGTCGTACGCCAATCATATTTGACATGTGTGAACTAGACAGCTGCAGCATACAAACAGATTCAAGGAGGCGCCAAATAAATCATCCGTTTTTGTTATTAAAAAAAATATTGAAAAAATAATAGTTTTAACTTTTATTTAGCATATTTTGTGTAATGCATAAAATTAAAATTAAATCCATATTTTATTTTAAATATATCTGACGCAGTCACCAAACCAAACCGTTTCGTCCACATTATCTCCCTTCTCGTATTAAGTGGGCGTCGCGACGAAAAAAGTTTCGGTGGGGCCTTTATCTACTGTCGTGTGGAGGAGGCTGCGTATACACTTTTCTCCACCCCTAAAGGAGTACTTCCGGTACCGGAGACTGCTTCCGCTGAGCTCTCTGGCGGTAATTATCCGCTTCCGGTCCTTTTCTCGATTCGATTTGTACACGTTTTCCTATTGGCTAATTTTTGCTAGAGGACCATGGCTATGAAGAACGTATTATGTAAAAAGGTTTTATGCTTAAAAGATAAAACAAGAATATAAGAAAAAAAAACTTGAGTGTTTACAAAATAAACACATCAAAGATAACACTCCTCTTATCATTCATCGTTCACTTTGTGTAATACCACTTTTTATTTAGGGCATTATATTACAATACCATAAAGTTAACAATGCTTTCAATATAAAAAAAAATCCTACAACGCTTTGGAGTAACTGCTCAGATTCAAAATAGGATCATTGAATAGTTAATAGTATAATAAATTTTAGTGTTAAATACTCCTGAATATCATCACTTGTTAACATAAGTATTTGAATATTCATTATTTTTTGAACAAAATACAGTTAAATGATATAAAAATTAACTGGTTTATTGCTAAGTTTATTTCAACCAATCAAGTTTTGTCAAAGTATAAAATACAATGAAAAATAAGAAACAATTTTTAAGGGATAACAGAATACTAAAAAATAAAAAGAAGTTACATGAAGGATATATATTCGTACAAACATACACACATACATAAATATAAATATATATATATAAACATGTATATAAATACATATTTACATAAATAAATAAATATATATATATATATATATATATATATATATATATATATATATATATATATATATATATATATATATATATATATATATATATATATATATATATATATATATATATATATATATATATATATATATATATATATATATATATATATATATATATATATATATATATATATATATATATATATATATATATATATATATATATATATAAATATATATATATATATATATATATATATATATATATATATATATATATATATATATATATATATATATATATATATATATATATATATATATGTATATATATATATATATATATATATATATATATATATATATATATATATATATATATATATATATATATATATATATATATATATATATATATATATATATATATATATATATATATATATATATATATATATATATATATATATATATATATATATATATATATATATATATATATATATATATATATATATATATATATATATATATATATATATATATATTATATATATATATATATATATATATATATATATATATATATATAAATATATATATATATATATATATATATATATATATATATATATATATATATATATATATATATATATATATATGTATATATATATATATATATATATATATATATATATATATATATATATATATATATATATATATATATATATATACATATATATATATATATATATATATATATATATATATATATATATATCGGGTAATCGGATGAATCCAGCGATTGTAGTATGAATATTATTCTGTAAAGCATCGCTATCTGGAGTATATAAAAACAATAATCCACCCTTATCTGAACGGATCCGGAAATAAATTGCAATAATCCGTTATATTGTAGGGATAATAATAGAGTAGATATCGCAGCCCCGAGAATCCATTATAGCAATGGCAACGGATGGGTGTACCACCCTTACCTACGTATCTACCCTTAATGCTTCATAAAATTGCTATCCATTTGCTGATCATCCACAATTTAATGAAGTATTTTTTACTTCTTTTTCATATTTCACAATGAAATCTATCCCTTGAACAGATTCAAAATCCTTAATGATTATTGAATTCCGTAAAAATATATTAAGTCTAAAAAAATCTTCAGCAAGCTTAAATTTAAACAAATACTTTAGTATATAAATTATTGATTGCTTTAATAAAGAATAAAAAAAACTGTTGAATACATGTTATTACACATGTAATAAAAACATAAAGAAAAATATGATTCATTTATTTTAATGATTCTTTCAAATTTAATAATCACAAAAAACTGACGGAAAGAAATTGAGCAATGAAAATAGTAATATCAAGATTGTTTTTTGTAATTTATGATAGAAAAGGCAAAAAGCCATTTGGAGAATTAAACATTAACTAAGATTAGTTTCGAGGATAACCATAACAGTTTGTTTTAATATGCTGAAATTAACATTTCTTTCGTGAGCGGGACTAATTGAGTTAAATTATATTTTAAAAGAACGTATACTTTACTTTTAAGAGCCTTAGCATACTTGTTCGTTTCCGAGATAAGTCAAATGAATATATATTTTTTCCAATATGTTTTAATTATAATAAATCGAACGTGAACTCAAACAATACTAAATGTTTACTTAATATTTTATCATCCAAAATTCTTCAAACCACCGTTATGGTTTAAACAGAACTTTGATACCTTAATAACGATAAAATTATACTACAAATTACTATAATTACTAGACAACACAAAAATTGGTATGCCAACTGACGATTTAATATCAATTGGTTTCTAATTGTAGACATGATGTCATTTAGGCTCAACCAAATAAATGCACGTACATTATAATATCAGTTAATGGAATTTTACTTTTACAAAACAATAATAAGTGTATTAATATTTTAATCAAACACACATTTTTTGAGTCAACAAAGTTGAATATTATTTTTTAAAAAACACAAAAAAAATAATATTGTAACAATTGTTTCGCCTAGTTATGGCATTGTCAAACGAATGAAATAAACATTAGTTTAAAAATGCCATAACTAGGTGAAACAATTTTCATAAAATTAATTACAAAAAATAAAATACAACTTAAGTAGACTCAAAAAATATGTATTTGGTTTAAAAATTAATATACAACTTAAAAAGGAGTTCTTAAAATTAAACTCCAAATATATAATTTTTTTTAAACAATGTCTCTTTTGTAATTTTAAATTAAAAACCATAATTTTGTATCTCAAATTTAAAACATACTTTTTTATTTTTTTATTTTAGAAGAAATAACAGCATTAATTTAATTAATTATTTAAATAATCTTACTTAAAACACTCCATGGTATTTCACGTGTATAATAAAAGTGTCATCTTTTAAATTGTAGCTTATATTATGAGGTACTTTTATAATGTTTGTGATAAACATATCTTATTTAAGAGGCAAAAAAATTCTTACGCCCAAAAATTGGAAAATGTATTATTTACAATTTTATCAAGGGCAAGTACTCCAGTAAAAATTATTCCTTTGAAAAAAGTCGTCTTTCTGAAATTTTCCTATAAAATATTCATAATTATCAAAGAAAAATGTAAATGTCTAAAACGGTGACGTTTTTTTAATTCAATTTATTTCGCAGCAAGGAAAATTGTGACAGTGGAATGTAGCTTCGTTTCACGCTCGTTCTACCTGCCCCACCTTATCACGGTAGTACTTAGAGTGTAACAAGTCCCTGTCATTTCTAGCTGGTAGCTAGTGCTACTCGTATACGTTCAGTTTAGACGAGACACGCACATTTCACTCGAGAGGGTATCTCTTTTCAGGGGCTTCGCTAGAGGGAGTTATTATTTACATGAGAGGCGGCCAACGCGTGGCTCGGTGAGGAATCTTTATCTGTAACAACACTGTGTAAAAATATCACATTATTAAAAATATATTGATATTAATTCTTCTTTATGTTTTTAGACAAATCTCGTTAAAATATTCACAACTTTACAAGACGAAAACCTAATTTTGGCTTGTGAAGTTAAAATACTTATTACTAGGGTTTGTTTAGCCAATTAAAGGATCAACTCAAAACACGTTTTGTTTTGTATATCAAATAAAATATAAAATAAAAATTTGTTCATGGAAATGACAAAATACTTATCTTCAATTAAATAAGTGAGACAATGCTTATAAAATATTATTTAAAAACAAATATCCTCCAAAATATTGTATGATAACTAATAGATTATTTAAAATAAACGATTAAAAAATAATAAAAGCAATAAATGATTTAAAAAAATTTCATTTCAAAATGAATAAAAAATTGGGCATGTAATTTTAATAAAAATATACATGATTTCAAAACAAAGAAAATCTGAAAACATTGATACTAAATATTTGGTTGCCAGAGTTATGGTCTGGTGTACAGCGAAATATCAAACCATGACCCATAAAAGTGATGATTCGAAAAAGTTAATTTAAAAATTGTGAGAAAAATCTCTTCATAACTTTTTGCAGTTGACAGCTCCTGTTCTGCAGATCGCACAGCCGTGATGGACGTGAACCGGTCGCGTTCCTCCGTAAACATTACGGCAGAAATCGTAAAATATTTTAAATTCCTCGTTTATCTGTCAAAAATAATCAGCGATATTGCGTCACAAGGAAAAATATCATCTTCCCTGTTCGCTTTATATCATTAGCAGTATTTCCGGGGTACCGTCTGTTATGACGTACCTTGTCACTTTTGTCAGATGATGCTTACTGCAGCAGTATATAAACATATGGCAATACTAGGTTTCCACAGGCTTAGGGAGAGTGAACTCACTTTAGTGGCATCGTTTATTTGATTTCAAAATATTCTCCGTATTAAAAGAGTGCTACTAATATTTGAAGCAGTGCTCATAAAATTTAACTAATGCACTGTTTACTCGTAAAATTTTATAGTTGTTAAGCTATTGAATATAGTTTCATCTATAGAAGAGGACAGGAGCAGTAGTTTGAAACCTCTCAGGGTACATTCTCCCCTGCATAACGTTGTTGAAGTTATCTTTTCTCAGTCGTTTAAAAGTCGTTTACAGTAAATCGTTTTTGTTACTGAAAAAGCTTTTAATGCGATGGAGGGACTCTTTACGTTATTCTTTTTTTGAGTGAAAATATAAAGTTTTCCAGTAAGCCTTACGCGGGGGAAATGTTTGTTTAAATCATACAAAATGGTATTTTTATAACAATGGGTGTGAGAGTCCTTACGCATGGTAGGATTGTGAAAATAAAGGAAAAAGCATCTTTTCTGAGAAACATTTATTTGGTGGTATTTTGAGACAGACTTTGCATTGATTTTTAGAGATATATTTTTTTATTACTCGTATAATTATCAAATCTAAACTGTTTACAACTGTTTCCACTTAAGAAGATTAAAAGGTTTTTCCTTGCTGATCATGACTTTTTAATATATAAAAATTGTAACATATAAATGAAATTTAGCTATGATATTTGACATGGTTTATTGACAGACTCTTGGCGATTTTACGTCTAGAGATGTCTTTTTTTTTGAGTTGCGTTTTTCTTTGTACAATCCTATATCTATTCTCGTACTAACGTATCAAATATCTGTTACTTTATGCAATAACTTATATCTCATTTAAAATTATTCTTCTGTATCTAAAATATTTTCAAAGGCCGCCACTTTCATCGAAAGCTTTAAGTATGGGGATATACATTTGCAGTTGAGTATCTAAATGAAAAGTACGTATTGATTTCTCTAAAAGCAGTCAGTGGTTGAATCACCTAGAACGGAAGCAGTCTCATTTATCAGCGTTATTAAATCAGCGTGTGTCTATGGAGTCGAGGCAAGGCTGATAGTAGGAACACAAAGGGAAGGCCACTAATGTAGAAAGGGATTTGAGGCTGTTCACAGGGAAAAATCGATCTCAATTCAAACTTTTCAGTCCATATAAAATTTTATCAATACAACCGCTCCGATTTTATGGATTCAATAAAGTCTGAAAAACTAATTGGATATTTTATTGGGGCATCCATAAAATGAAATTTTTCATATTAAATGATTTTTGAACTTTTCATAGAAACGTTTATTTTTAACTAATTAATTTTTAAGAATACTTAAAAATATGAATATTCTCATTTGATTTTTTGAAATTTTCTTCACTTAAGTATATATGTATGTAAAACAAAAATACGGTTTACACCAGAGTATATCGTGAGTATACATTCACGAAAAAAACCCATGTATCTTGTGTTGTCATAACAATTATGTTTGAAAAACAATTAAACTTAATGTTTGAATAACAATTATGTTTAACGTAATATTGGGGCTATTTGGTGCCGAATTAATACCCAGACTTCCATTTTCTTCTTCATCTACAGATGTCAAAATGTAAAAAAAAACTTCAAGTGAAGAAACCCAGACTTTTGAACAATGATATGGAAACACTCAAAAAGATATTATTAAAGATACATTGTTAAAATCATTTAAATGTAGAAATTACATCCAAGAATGATTCATGTGACTTTAATTATTTTTAATCCGGTATCATGATTTCCTAAAGAAGGTTTATAGGTAAGAAAACATTATTTAAGTTCTGAAGTTTCTCCGAAAAATATATTTTAATGTTTTTAAATTGCACGAAAGAATATGAAAAAATGTATATTTTTTAGAGTAATAAAACAAATCCATGAAACAAATATGATTACTAATAGAAGCAGAGCAAGACCGAGAAAAACTTGTCATGATTGAGTATGTCAAATATTTGAATGTTGTCTGGTCAGGAGTCGGACCTCCGCAGGGGTAGGCACATTCGCCATATATATTTTCTTAGTCATTCTCCCGTTATCCATTCATTCCACATGTCCATACCACCGTAAAGAACTCTTTCTAATTTTTTCAATTATTCCTCGTTCAACCTTACATTCCTTTCTTATATCTTCGTAAGAACGCAATAATAATCACTTATGGTAAAATTCATCTAATTTATGAAATTTGAGTATCTTCAATAACACCTCTAACGATTGCACATGACCCGATATATCTTGAGGGGATCAGCCTTACATTCCTTTCTTATATCTTCGTAAGAACGCAATAATAATCACTTTTGGTAAAATTCATCTAATTTATGAAATTTGAGTATCTTCAATGACACCTCTAACGATTGCACATGACCCGATATATCTTGAGGGGATCAATAGAATATGGTGTTGGAATTTGGCAAGTTTGCTAAGTTTGAAATATTGAATCTGGAGTAGGTGCGGGCTTGGGGCGCCTATGAATAAGGTATGCGGATTAGGAGGCATTACGGCCAGGAGTGCCAGGCGCTGCGGCCGCAAGTGACCCTCGGGGAATTGAAATACATCAGACCTATTCTCTCTACATTTGAATTATCTTCCCTCGCCAAGACAAAACCTCACGCTGTTACGTCACAATGACGTAGTGTAAATGTATGTTCGACCATCACCTTTTTAGGATGTGAAAAAGCTCGGTTTGAAGAATGAATTAATGAAATGTACAACTCTCATCCGATTGCAGACATGTCATGACATGACAATAATTGAAACGCAAAATTTGCGTGTCAATTATTTGAGCTGGTTTAATGTTTATTTTAGGCATTTCTCATTATCATTTTACAGGGTTTTTCGGGGCTGGAACTGTATTATTTATCACTACTAGGTGTGGACAAAGTATTCACAATACCAATTTATGACAATTTTTCTTCAAATTAAATGTTGGGGAGAGGTTTTTTTTTGGCAAAACACCCAAAATTGAATGATACATGCCACAAACAACTGGTATTTTTAAAATTTTGTAAATTAACGTTTTTTTGTAAAGACAACTAATGAAACAAATGCTTTTGTTATATTTTTTCAAGTACTTAATGATTGCATTATTGATTTTAGAAGATTTTGTAGGGGATGTTTTTCAACTTTAACTTTTTTTGTAGCACCAAATATTTTTTATTTCTCAAGATTTTTCTAAATCTTATTGCTTGCAGTGCCTAGTTAGTAGAAACGTTGGATGCTCTCGAAGGATTTTTATCAAAAAACCGATCCGTGGATCCGGCTATGGTGGATTTATTTGTAAAACATGCCAAAGTTAGTAGTCACGTTGAATGGTGAGGTAATTTTACCCCATTCAAGAAACGTAATAGGAATTTAAAGCGTGCATGGAAATACAATGATGCAGATTTAAACAGATTTTTTTTTCAGTGCCATTAATATAATGTACCTATTTCCTAATAGAAATCGTGTAAATGAGTTCATCTTTATTTCGAGTCACCCACCAAACGACAATTTTGCGCACGACGGATCTGTGATGTTATAGTCGTTATACGATTTGCTTTAAACAATATCACACGACCGATGTGGAACTTCGCCATTATAATGTAATTTTACTGATAACCAACGATTCACCGAATAGAGAAATAAATTATTTAACTCATTTTATAGCAGAATATGGTAACAAAAATACAAAATAAATTTAAAAAATTTCTTCGATGATTGAATAATAATAAAATAAATAATACAAAAGAGTCCACCTCCATAGTGAAAGTCACGAGTTTGATTCCCAGGTGGAAGGGTCAAATAATTATAAGTGATTTTTTTCACTCTAATACATAGTTATTCAACATTAGCCTAAACTGGTACCTGGAGCAGAAGGCTGACCGCCTTTTCTTCATGTGTTAATGATCAAGATAACACTGCGTTTATATGATGCAGTACCCTATCCACCATTCTGTGCAGATTCAGGTTTGAAAAAGAAGAAGAAATAAAATATTTTTATGAAGGAAATTATTTATAGTATAAGACGAAATAGAAATGTTAGTAAAATGTAATTTTCTTAAAGAACTATGTTGGGATTATTTTGTTAAACGACAAAACAAGTTCAATCCCACGGGATCCTATATTATTACAATGATTCTATCAACAAACATAACTATGTATAATACATACTTAACGGTTCATGAGTTTTGAGAGTTTTTATGTGACTTCTAAACTTTTCCCGTTGCTTGTTGTATAATAATATCATGGTAATAACCAATTCCCAAAAGGTTTTTTTAGTTTTCAAAAATTCAGAGAAAAATACTCGGAATTTCATTTTTATTTAACCTTCAGCGGAAAACATTCGCAGAATTTTTCGTTTGAAAACAAATATTTCGTTGTTTACTCCGTAATTTTCAGTCTGCGATGGGCAGGTTGTAACGGGAGCGTCAAAATATGAAGGATGACGTCGTGAGTGTTATCCAATACAGTAAGTAACTTCAAAAAGCAAATTACAACTTACACATTTCATGAAAACGTACACGAAATTGCACAATTCAAAACACATCAAACAAAACACATACCTCTTTTGGTCAAAAGAACAAAGTTCATTTTGTAATAATGTTGCATAACCTGTTTCCATCATCCATAATGTCGTTAAAAATATAAAATAAGTATAAAAAAAGTTATTCTTAAATAGACAACGGTGGTGGATAAATCCGAAATAAATCATTTTATTCGGCTATGTCATAGATGAGGCTTGTCTACAGGTAGGATAGTGCGTATAGGGAAGATAAATGTGAAAAATACATCACAAATACCCAAACCAATTGAAAATAAATATGTTTAAAAATTATTTTTAAATTGGTGGGAATCGAGCCCGCAACGCCAGTTACGCAATTGAGTCTCAACCCAACTACGCCATGGCACATAACATTTTTATTTCAATTTACTTCAATAAATATTGGAAAATGTGTTTTTCCACGGGAAAACTCAGTGAGGGTACATGATTGTAATTTGAAATAATTTGTATTTTATTTATTGTTTCAGCATTAACTTTGTGGTAAGACATGTTACTATGATTAAAGAAAACACTTGTTTTTTACAACTTGAGTTTTTTATTATAACTAGTTATTATACAGACCTGAATGATGGAAGTTTAACTTCTGAAACATGTAGTCTAAAATAAAAACTCAAGTGGTAAAAAACAAGTGTTTTCTTTATTCATTGAAATAATTTGTATAGTGAAATAAAAATAAATAAAATAAATAAATAAATTTACATATTTTTACAAAAATGTACAGGTTATTTGATGTTGTAAATAAAAATGCTTCTGGAATTCATCGTACCGTGCTTTTCAGGAACTTACAAATATAAAACTATGCATTTTTCAAGAACAATTTTCTTTCATATAGTTTTACAAATAATATTGTGGAATGAGCCCTCGACACAGTAAAATTCAGTGATGGTACATTATTGTAATTTAAAATCGTGTGTATGGGGAAATATAAACAAATAAATAAATAAATTGATTCTTACAGTTACCAGTCATTACAAAATGAGTGCTTCCCTGAGAAAAAAAATGTTTCATATGTTTATATATCTTTGTGATGTAAATAAGCTGCATGCATTACTAAATAAATCGATATAATAGTCCCATTGAAAATTTAATGAGGCATTAGGGCGGAGCGCCATATAAAGCGAATAAGTAAATTCAAAACAAATTATCCTCATGAAGTCGTATATTTTATAGGATCTATGTTCGTCAAGTGCTCTAGTGCGGGTGACAGGACAAAGAGGATATCTTTGTCAGCTGTGACGGGTCATGATATGAAGAAAAAATATATCGTAAAATAAAAGAAAAACCAATTTATCAATTCCATCTCTACCCGTTTTATATCGTGGCCATAAAACAACCCTTTGTTTTCATTTTCTATTCATGTTCACATGAGCATTTGATTGTCACCCGTCAATGTTCTTTCTTTTGCGATGATAAAAGTACCCACCGACCAAGAAAGAGTCGACGAAAATTTAAAACGTACTCATTCTTGCGTAGAAAAATACTACAGAAAAATGATCAAATTCAAAATTATTCACAATATTTTAAGTGTGTCCAAATCCTTGTTCACGAAATTCATTTTTATTCAACGACCCAACTGTATTGAGTCGAAAACAAAACATTTCAGGAATGGAGTTTTTTTTATTCAACATAATGAATTTCATCACGAAATGTTTTGTTGTTGGCTTACTAAAATAAATCAAACAAACACGTTCTCAGGTAATTCTAAAAGCAGATTTTTACTGTTACACAATAAGTCATATTTATGTATTTAACTATCAAGATTCGTATGTGAAATTTTTATACACAAATAAAATCATGTAAACATGTTGATAAAATAAAAAAAAACACACTAAATAAAAATAAAATAAATAATAAAAAAACTATTAAATCACTCATAAGCATAAACAATAGTGAATGTTAATCCCTCTCTAAGCACAAGAGCTTAGTCACTTTATTTGAGAAAATATGGTAAAAACATTGAAAAAAGGAAATCTTTTTTTTAGAATTAGTAAAAAGTAAAAATATCTAACAAGTCAATAAAATTATAAAAATTCCTATAACTGTCTTGTTTTTTTAAATATCATAAGAATGTATTAAAATTATTTTTTGACATCTCAACAAAGATGAAAAAGAATATGGAAGTCTGGGCATTTACGGGGCTTACGAGCGTTATAGGCTGGTTTAAGTGATCACTTCACACAGGCGTAACATTTACCAATTCTACCCATGATTGACAACCACACTAGGTACTTTAATTCTTGAAACTTCTACGTTTATTGTTTAATATCGAAACATAGTGCTTTATCCACTAGAATTTCACTAGAGACATCTCTGTTGGTGAGATGAAATATTTGGGACTTTCAGTATTTGGACACACTCAAAATGTTGTAAAAATAATGTATTTATTAAATTTTAAATGTTCAAATTGATTATCTGCACTCTTCGAAGTCAGTCGAATTATAATCCAGTATATTATACGAGCTAAGTCTTGCTGAGAATAATTGATCCACATTTAGGACCAGAATTGAACATCACGGAGAGCGTGTAAGATTAATGAAGCCTTAGTATGGAGTTGGGTAGTTTGATACTGTAAACCTTACGGGTCAGCCCGCTCTGGTCAGAAGTACAAACCGATATTGGTCGAGAATGGATAGACACCGGCCATAAATAATATAAATTATGTATTTCTAAAATATTAATTGTAAATAATACCACGGCAGGGCTACTGAAGTAATTTATACGCCCTGCCTGAAGACCAAATATTTATTACAAATTTATGTATCGAGAATTTCAATTCAAATTGGAATTGAAATTCTCGATTTAAAATATTGTAATAAATGCTAATTTTGCTAAAATTTGCTAAAATTTGCTAAAATTCACATTTCAAAAGGAAATATCTGTACATTTCTTATAATCATATAAATGTTTAAAGTTATCTGATTAATTTTATGTTTTTTTTTATTAATTAGATACACCCATTTCTTTAGTAATATTTATAATAAAAGGAAAAGAAACGTGATGATGTAAGATAATATAATTACATATCTTACAAACAATACGTATATATTAATAATTTCAGAGGTGGTAATAAAAAGTTTTTGTAATGAGTATTGCAAAATTAAAAGCGTTTTAATCGATGGGTTTTTTTACTACAGTCAATAATATTACAGAAGTGTACATTTTATGTTAACCCCTCATTTAATGTGTAGGGAATAAATAAGATTGTGTGGTCTCTTTATGGTAATTGTGTGGAGAAAAAAATACATTTATTGAAGTTCAATGCAAAGAATATTGTTGACAAAAAAATGAAAATAAAAGGGAAATTGTTGTCCAGGGACGCTTACTCATAAACTATATCTCCTCTATGTCTAAATGATACAAACTAGTACCAGTAAAAGTATAGAAGTAAAGCACGAAATATTTAGTCTAAGCCAATATCAATACTCCAGCCGTTGCTGATAAATTAAAACTTATTAGAAAAAATATATGTGTCTCTATATATTGCATTTAATTGTGATATGGAAGGCGGAGTTCAAATGTAAAAGCTACGAAATTCTTTAATTCCTGTTCGATAGAAGAAATACTTTCAAAAATATCCAGTTCTTAAAATAAATTCTAATTACGTCATCCGAAGATGACAAGCATGAATTGATCCTCATTCTCTAAGCATTGAGGATATTTTAAGACTAAGCAATCTCGTAAACAGTCATATCGATCATTAACATCACCGATGTTCTAAAAATATAACATGGAAAGTAGTTTCTATTTTTATAAAATTCGATCAATATGCACCGGATTATTTTCTTTCCAACTTTCTCTTATACATACTACATTCGATGTGAGTATTTTTGAAACCGCTTTATTTATCAGCTTGTACTGACAGTGAAATGAATACTTCGCTTTTTCGGACCACGAGAAATATTAAAACAAAATGTTTAACCTCTTTAAAAGTGACAGAAATATTATACGAGTATGTAAGTACACATTTACTAAAAGTTCTAATTTTACTAGTTAATTTTTTTATTTTTATATTTAATTTATTTGATTAAATTGTCCGCCTCTGTAGTGTAATGGTCAGCACGCTCGGCTACCGTTTTGGAGGTCCCTGGTTCGATTCCCAGTGGGGTCAAATAATTATAAGTGATTTTTTCACTCTAATATATATTCCATATTAGGTACCCTGGAACCTGAAGCGGAGGGTTGATCACCTTTCCTTCGTGTGTGAACGATTAAGATAACACTGCGTTTGTAAGATGAAGTGTCCTATGCACCATTGGGGTGCGGATAAGGGGTTCGAATTGAATGAATATTTGATTAAAACGATCCTGTGGTTCGGTGTAGTAAAACAAAATAGAAAAATTATTACTCACGGGATCTTGGCTATTTTTTATTGAAAAATGTAACAAGAATGTCATGTTTTTTTTTTATATAAAATTGTTTATTATTGTTTAGCTTATATTGATATCCATACCATGTGTAAAAGTATAATAATGCAGTTTTTTTTTGTATAATTACATATTATCAGCAAATTTTATCTGTGTTTTGAGTTTGAAAAACCATTTTATTGGTATGTTTACTACGGTATTCAGCGGGCGTGGTGATTATGTAGTAGGCAAGAAACAGTACAGGTGTTTCCTTTCATCTTTTGTCAGGCACGATTAGTGATGACTAACGTCAAGCACATCATGTTGCGTGACAGCTCGGGGTGTAAACTTTTATCCTGCCTAATACACTTATCTAAATATTTTGACAGTTTTGAGAATGGCGTAATGAGCGAGTGGTAAACCTCGAGCCCAAATAGATTAAATTTCTAAATAAACTTTTAAACAACTTTGATTGGTATTTTAACAAAGTAAAATGTTTTCAAGCAATCTTGATTAGATTTTTAATGATATTCAAAAGTGTTCACTGAAATAAGAATCATGTTTTTAGAAATATAAACTTTTAATGTTATTATATATTTTTTAAATTCTCTAACTTAAACAAAGAAACATTCAGCAAATTACAACTTATGACCGTCAAACAACTATACGCTAAACATTCCTTACTTATGCATTTAAGCATAACTGTCATATTACACAAGAAAGCGCCTTCCAGCAAGGCACACAATTAACAAAGTTTTTGGTTAGGTACATAGAACTACATGATCCAAAACACATCAAACAAACACATACCTCTTTTGGCAAAAAGGACTTTGATTTTTGAACATCCTCCTAGAATTTAACACGGCCTGCATTTCAGAGAATACTTTAAAATAATGCTTTTTTGAGAACCGAAGGCCTATTTTGAAAAAAAAACTGAGTTGAAAGATTTTTTTCTCATTTATACTTATAACTAACTAACTAACTAACCATCACGCCGCTTCCCCGCAGGGGTAGGCAGAGAGAATAGAGCGCCACACCACTCTGTCCTTGCAAACGTTCTTCACCTCTTCCACGTTCATGCATCTCCTCATACATACCCGCCGATTGTTATGACTCCTAACCTGACCACTTTCAAGTATTTGGCATACCTGATCGTGCCATGTTTTTCTCGGTCTTCTTCTGCTTCTTTTCCCGCTAACATTCGCCTCATAAATTTGTTTTACCGTTCTTTCCTCACTCATTCGTTCTACATGTCCAAACTATCTCAACACACCTTTCTTAATTTTATCGATAATGCTTATCTCAGCTTTGCATTCCTTCCTTATTTCACTATTCGCACATCTATCATACATCGTTTTGTCACACATTCTTCTGAGAGATCGCATTTCAACTGCATTCAGTCTACTTTCATCCTTCTTTTGCCAACTCCATGTTTCACTTCCATACATTAGATACTTATTTATACTTATATACAAGCCATATAATTTCAAACGGTTGTAGAAGGTTCAATCTTTGACCAGTATAACAAGTATGTCTTTGGTTGGTTGGAAGCCATTGTTTCTAACCAATAAATCTGTTATTATACATTTATTCTGTACAAGAAGTTTGATAAATACATGTGTACTCCCAAATGATGATAATGTATTTCTTTACTGTGATTTTTCTATTTTAATGAAATATAATATTATTTCTTAAATGCTACACTTTTCTTTATCTAGTATAAAAAAATGATACTAACGTCTGTTAGATCTAAACAAAACTCCAATATAT
The DNA here is from genome assembly GCF_059751285.1 of Brachycentrus maculatus. Classification (NCBI taxonomy): domain Eukaryota; kingdom Metazoa; phylum Arthropoda; class Insecta; order Trichoptera; family Brachycentridae; genus Brachycentrus; species Brachycentrus maculatus. The sequence continues at coordinate 15,797 of NW_028281141.1, forward strand.
AGAAGAAAATAAAGTTATGAAACAATAGAAATAAACTGAAATATGGATAATTCACTGGGAACAGTCGGGTGTACAAATTAACGTCTGTTAAAATCGGACCAATATAAATGGAGTATTTGTATACCTTCTACTATGTACGTATTGTACGCTTGTATCAGGGCACGGGCAGAGGCGTTGGGAGCTGGTAGCCGGAGGCTGACGTTCGGGTGAAATATCACCTCATTTGTTGGTGCCATAAAATGTATTTATCAGATCAACGCACGCATCGCCGTCATCCGACACGGGCGAGCCTTCTGCGAACAGAGCGATTGAAAACGTAAAGCGACACCCGCTCTCGTTTGTGGAACACAGATTAAACGGGATGATTCATAGAATACAAATATTGAATTATTACCTATTGAGGAGGGTATTCATAATCCATATATGTTGATTGTTTTAAAAAAAAAAACATGTTTTACTTAATATCAATAATTCTGAAAATCTGTTATGACACGTGTTACGATGCATTCCGCATCATTTTCTAATGCAGAATGTGAAGCTAAGTTTTTTTTAAATTACCTAACCCCCAAGTGACTTAGAAATCTAGCTGCAGCTTTTGCAACACCGCTTATCATGGCCCTAATTAGGCTTCAACTTTAAAAGTTTTAGAGCCCATGCCTACTCGTGAGTGGATTTACTTTTAATGTTTACGGTTACTATAATTTCTTGCAATTCATGAGTGGAAATTATAGGCAAATACACTCGTAACGTGAAGCTTTGTCCAAATTTTAGATTTGTGTCCTTGGGACGTCGAAGGATGAAAAGAGCCTTTAATTAAAAAAAAACGGGAATAAAGACAGCAGGGAGAAGGCTTTATTAATGTTTATTCTTATGAATTTCAACTGTCTTTTCTATTTTGCAGTTATTGATTTTACTTTTTACTTTTTTTAGAATTTCTATATTTAAGTTATATATATGATTTTTATCTTTTAAATGGTAAGCGAACTCTGGTAAATTATTATTTCTTAAACTTAATTCAAGTTTCTCGATTCTTTTTAAATTTTCTAGAAGTCATACAAATATATGAATTTCCAAAGTTGCAAATTAAATTATTAAATTAAATTTAAGTGGATCTTTATAACCAGGAAATAAATACAAAATCAATAAATGAAATAAATATATTTTTTTGAATAATTCATCATTTATAAATTCACGCCCGTAGCTAATTTGAAATTTCTCATTATCAACATTCATTAGCCATGCATTCATTCTTTTTATATTTTAATTTTCTAAAACAGCAATTTGTTAATAATATTTCAAAATCTATGAACAATAAAACGACATTGAATCCACGACGAAAAAAACTTTTCCTCAAAGTTGCATGCATATTAAAAACTAATTTGAAAAAAACTCTTTTGATATTTGATTTATATATATTTAAACGGGATCAAAACTACTTTACTAATTTTAATTCACATTTATTGAATATTTGGTACACATAGTAGGGGAGAGTGCCCATGAGTGGGACAGAGGATGAATGGGACAATCGTCCTCCAGCCCAAACTATTGTTACAAAAAAATTTTAAAAATTACCCAACATGAACGCTACGATATTAGACAGATTAATCCTCAAACCTCAGTTCTCGACTGACAGTGAAGCGAGTAAGATGTGTTACAATTTTTTTGCGTCAAAAAGTAAATTATATACTGCAATTTGATTTTGTTTGTACATATAGGTTATGATAAATGCTGCAATTGATATATACAATTATTTAAGTTGGTTCTCTCAGGATATTATAAAGTATGTTTCATCAAATTTACTTTAGTATAAATGTATCGATTTATCTATTTTTCTAAAAATCACGCATTTCCTTGAATGGGACGCGCGCAGTGATCATGAATGGGACGGTCCCACTTAAGGAAAAATTGTCCCATTCATGGCGAATACTTTTATTTTTTATTAAAAATCGTTTGTACTCGTTTGTAATACACGCATTGTAAACATTATATTATTTTTAGGTTATAATGCCAAAAACACGCCATCGTTCACCAACCATCAATCACCAACGTTCTAATTGAAGCTGCTGTAGAAGAGGTTTTAAATAAAAGCAAAATATTAGGTCGGTTGCAAAGACATATGCAATAGGAAAATCTTCTCTTTATAGACATGTCAAACAAGTAAAGGCTGATAGGAAATAAAAGAGCCTATCAGCGGAAGCTAAACTGGCAGTGCATAACAGAGTCCTGGTTCTAACTCCAATGTATGGAAGTGAAACATGGAGTTGGCAAAATAAGGATGAAAGTAGACTGAATGCAGTCGAAATGCGATCTTTCAGAAGAATGTGCGACAAAACGATGTATGATAGATGTGCGAATAGTGAAATAAGGAAGGAATGCAAAGCTGAGATAAGCATAATCGATAAAATTAAGAAAAATGTGTTGAGATGGTTTGGACATTTAGAACGAATGAGTGAGGATAGAACGGTTAAAAAAAATTACTAGGCGAATGTTATTGGAAAAAGGAGCAGAGGAAGACTGAGAAAAACATGGCACGATCAGGTAAGCCAAATAGTTGCAAGTGGTCAGGTTAGGAGTCGTAATAATCGGCGGGTATGTATGAGGAGATGCATGAACGTGGAAGAGGCGAAAAGAATGTTTGCAAAGACAGAGTGGTGTGGCGTTCTATTTTTTCTACCTATCCCTGCGGAGAAGCGGCGTGATGGTAAGTTAGTTTAGTCTGAAGCGAGAAGAAATACTTTCCACGTATTTAAATTCAGCTGGAAGAATATCTTCTTCAGTACAAAAATAAATCAGTAAGGGGAAATCAAGTTTAATATCTGACACTTCAGAAAAGGACAAGTTTTTGAAAATACAATTATTGAAGAATGGAAAATGAAAACCTATAGATAGACCATAAAATAAGCCTAACGCTAAAAGAGTTTTTAAAAAACTCAGTTTTCAAAAAAATATTTTAATGAGTGATGACAGATATCAGTTCAGATAAATCAGTCGAAATAGAAGGTGTATCACTGACAAAAACAAAAAGAAGGAGGATAATAAGTGTCACATATGTGAAGGAGAGTATCAATATAGTTTTATGCAATAGTTTGAATGTAAATTTCGTGGCCCATGAAAATTGTGGAATATTAAGATATCTGAACTTTTTTTGCCAAAAATGTTACAAAAATGTTTAATAAAATTGCTTTTACATATGTCTACGTATTATACGAAAGTGTCTACAGATGATTTTTGTTTTAAAATAGAATTATTCCATCAATCTAGCATTTTAATTAATGTCCCATTCATGGTGTACTGGTGTCCCTCTCATGGGAGGGTGTTTATGAATGGGACATTTTAGGACATTATTTGAAATCGATTTTTCAGGCAGTTAGGTTAATTTTTTTAAAAAACAAAGTATGGCATATTTGTAGCTAAAAGATTGAATAAAGAGAAACTACGTTTACTTTTTGTGATTTATTTTACAGAGAAGAACTAGAGAGGCAAAATCAAAAACGTCCCATCCATGGGCACTCTCCCCTACATAAATGCTTAAAAACATATCACTGAGACTGTCTTAACATGTTTATTTTAGCTGATTTTCCCACAAATAAAACAAGTGAACATAAATATATATTTTAGTCCAGTTGGAATATTCTAAATATTTGTTCAAAAAACAATGCTGAGTATTGACAAAAGATGTTGTTAAAACCCTTCCAAAGGCTGTTATTTTAAGTACAATTGTTTTGCAAATTTTGTGTGAACAATTTATACAACTTCACATAATCAAGTCAGCGATAATAACGGTCACAAATGGAAAATATGGCGCGCGTAACAACCCCGCTTCGTAAATAAGTAAGGATAATTGGGAAGAATCCAGACCCTCAAATGTCACGGGTACCAGGGCGACAAAGCCTCGAGGAGATGGTGGAAGGGGTTTGGGATGGACCGGAAGCGATGAAGACGCAGCAGGCGGGAAAAGCTCCTGGCATCGGAAGTAGGGGGGAAACAATGGAAACTGGTTTCGTGGTGTGACCCTACCTAGCTTGTTAATGTTCGTGTTTCGTATTTTGCGTGAAAACTATGACGAGTTTTCAATGTATTCGCTATCAAGCTTCGTTGTTCATTTTGCGTTGGCTGAAGTATTTGAATTCAAACAACGCTGATTTTTTTAGGGAATCAATATTTGTTATTATTTAGCAATTTGAATCAAAGGTAAGTGGTTAAAAATTGTTTCGCAATTCAACAGCTGTGGTGAGAAATACAATATAGGAAAAATTAATTAAATACATTCACTGTTTAAAAATCTGTAATTATGAAATTGATCGATCAATCAATAAAATTTTCATAAAACGACTTCATATTCACAATATAAAAAAAATACGCGTATCACAAAATAACTGATGAATTGATTTTCTAAAATTTTTGGAGTGGTTTACAAAGAAATATAATTATAAGTAATTTTCGTTTGCTTAAATAATATTCATAAATAAACAGGTATACATTTTCATTATATTTTGTAGTGTTTTTTTTTTTCATTATCATAAATTACATCAATGTTTATGTTTTAATTCAATGGTTTTACACTTTTAACGTTTTTAAACGTTTATTCGTATTCCAATGTTATTTGATCATATGTTAATTTCAGACTTATCAAAAGGGCTTGTGTATAAATAAAGGGAACAAGTTGTGGTAGAGTGAGGATAAAATATAGAGCCATTGACTAAAACCCCGCTCTTAATCATGTGACCACTACCACATCACTGAAACTATTATTTTGAACATATACTTTGATCAAAAAGCAAATATTATTCATTAAGATATTTAATTATGGTTTATAATTTCAACGAAAAACAAAAATTAGTGTGGTGGATTTTTACGAGATATTTTCATAACCATCAGGTGTAAATCTTCTTATAAAGAGATATCCGTTACGTGTAAATCTTCCAACAAGCGAGCTTCCTCCATTCTCGTGGTTCTGGTAACCTAGAGATCATTGTTGTCCTGTGATATATACTTTACTTTGGATGTCAGGTTGTTCCTCGTCGGGGATTGTTTCCATTGTCTATAATGATTAACAACTAGCTAGTAACGGGTGGTACAATGGACGGAACCAAACGAAAAAATCTTGTGGGTGTACATTGAAAGGTTTGGCGGCTACTGTTCGGATTATTAAATTCGGGTTGAAATTTACGAGGAATCTCTAAAAGCTCAAAATAGATCTCGTAATAATGGGCGTTTTAAGGGATAGAACCGGTTATTTCCAAATCATTGTCTGATAAAAATCAATTTGAAATACGTTTCAACAAATTCATAGGCTTTCTTGTAATCTTGATTCTTATATATGTATCAGAAGAAAATAAACGCATTATTTCACATTTTAAATTGAGTGGAAACATTTATTCATTAATCGTGACGTTCATATCGCCGCTTCCGATATCTGAAGTCATCCGAGTGTTAAATGTTAAAAACTTAGTGTCAGTCAAGGGGAAACTTTCTTGCGGTTGGAAAATTCGACGCCAAATCAAATTACGGGCGACAGCGCGACAAACCGTCACCCGTCACACACTCGTTCTGCGTAGAACAAAGCGACCGAATTCAATGGAATTATTAAGAAAACGTAGAGTTTTCAGTTTGAATTTAATTAGGTTATGATTTCAGGGGAGAATTTCAATTTGGGGAAAATGAAAATTGTAAGAAAACGAGGTAACAAAAGCGGTGAAATGGCAGAGACATTATTTCTGGTTTATTGTTATCGTGATTCTCCTCTCGCGGGCCGGAGTTTTGTGTGAAATGACGATTGCTCCCTCGTACTTGCGGAACAAAACCTGCCGCTGAACGTAATTTTATTGGCAACTCATTAAGCGTTATTACGAGCGGTGTTTATTAAATCTGTGCTTCTTGTTTGTTTGAGAAATGTTTCCCCGAAAACAATTCAATAACTTGTACAAGCTGAAGACCAGAGATGTTATGAGATTTTTTTTTCTACAAGAGCAAATTGCCACGTGATATAATAATTGTTTTTACATAAGTTCTGTTTGGATATTAATATACGTTTCATAAAAATGTTAACATTATTTTTAGAGGATACTTAAAAAATTAAAATTATTACCTACAACCGCCATTAATTCAGTTATCTTGTTTGTTTATTTGATCAAAATGATAGAACAATGTTCACAGAAAACAAATAAATGTTTCTAAAAAAAAAACACTCAAAACTCGGCTATTTTTTCTTTCATTCCCAAGTGGGGCATAAACTCACCCGTAAAAAAATACAGAAACCCTTATAATCAGACATATTTTGTTAAAGGTACACGGGGTTGTTTTATTACCAATTTTTAATGCCGGCGCATTATTCGCTAAACTCTTCGACCCTTTGTTTTTACAAAAAATTACGCAGAAGCGGTCATCTTGTTCGGACCAGGCTATTAATTTCCCACAGGGGTTGGTACCATTTGTAGGGGCGATTAGTCTCTACGGCGGACCCTAAAGGCCCCACACTGATGTTTATTACACATAATCATACAACATGTTCAGTAAACTTGTAATTAAAGCAATGTAAAAATCATACGCGCTAGAAGCATGTATTATTCTGTGTTTTATTGTCTAAATAAATGTGTTAAGTACTTACCAAAGGTCGCCAGCTTTGGACCGGGATGCGACAGCCTGAAATTAATTATACAGAATAAATAAAATAATTACGATAAAACTTAATTCACATATTGAAATGATTCAAATGACAAAATAACTTATTGAATTTTAAGGGATTGTCAGATTTCAGTAACGAGATATGAAAAAAAGAAATAAGTTTCAAATAATATTTTTTGTTACTGAAATCTAAAAATTATTTCAATTTTAGCAATAATGTTTCAAACGGGTCAGAATAACATTTTTTAAAATAATGAAGAACAGGATTAAAATGATAAACGAGCAAATTACTTATTATTTTACGTATGCACTATAGAACACATGTTAGATAATAATAATCATTTAGAGTGCGGATGAAAACATAGCTTAACCAAAATATATATATATATTTTTTATAAAAATATAAAAATATATAAATGACTTTAGAATCATCAAAATCATTTTTGTTGCTAAGGACCATTAGAAATAAAGTAATCATCTGACAATTCTAAATCAGCATAAATTATCACAAGTGTTATTTTTTAAATTCTTTATTGTCAAAAGTAAAAAAAATATATTTATATAAACCTTGTTATAAGCAACGAAATAATTAAATAGAAAGAGGATTGCTTCGTTTAAAGATATTAATATAATTAACGAATTTCCATTTCATTTGATCATCAAAGCTTTAAAAATCTCCTTTCACTTGAAGGCTTTCAGTCCTGTAAAGCATAATTATGGGATTTATTTGATGTAAAAAAAGAGCTTCCGGTTTTGACAAGAATTTGAATGGTTGAATAAGTAGATGAAAATGTTCAGTGAGTGAGCTTTAAGTGTTCTATTAAATTGTCATCTTAGAGAGAATTTTAATAATTTACTGCTTTCTTTTCTTTAAAAAACAAAAGCGCCCTTTGTCTGAAATTTTCAGGTTGGGTTGAGCCCAAAAAATAAAATATTATCTTGACATAATTTATTTATTTTAAACGTTAAGGTTTTACTAAAAAAAACATAAAACACTTAAAATATTTCTTATAGTCTCTCATAAAAAATTAAATTTGAGATATCTCAATTTGATTGAATTTAAAATATGGACGATTTGAAGATTGAGAATATTTGTGTGTTTTTATTATATTCATATATATAATTTGAGAATAAAATAATACAAAAAAGGATTAAAGACGAAAAAAAAATATATGGAAAGGTATTATAAAAGTCATTTTAAACATTCATAGGGCTTACGAGCTGTCAATTACTAGTGACGTGATCACCATCCACACTACGCAATATTTTGAAGACATCTTAATGAATATGGGTAAACAGATGATTCAGCAATTGATGGAAGTCTAGAAGATCATGTACAGTTGGAATGGTAATTGATGACGGGTCGTGAACCCTGCGTATTCCTAAAAAGAGTTGCTTACTCTCATTCCATCAATTTATCTATCTCTGTAAATACTAATTTTTTTAATGACAATTCATCGGAAATAAAACTAAATATTTGTGAAAAAAGATTTGTTTAATCGCTAAACTATGATGTGTAACTCGAAATAAATTATCAAAAAAAATATATATTTAACTAAGTACGCACAACTTTTTGAGCTCTTGTTCAATATATTTTTGACGTTCATGCGCACCCCATATTGCTTATAGACCCACATTAGATCGATTTGGTGTTAAGTATGGTACATAAAAATAAAAGTAATTTGTGATTAATTTTATGAAGGCAAGGTGTTTTTCGTACAAATTACTGTGCCATAATTAGCTTGTAAGGGAACGGGTATGCAATTATGAGTGCTGTACCATTTTTTTTACAAGGGTATCTATAAATAGTACTACAAGTACTATATTTATTTTTATTTCTTCCAGTATATACATATATATATATATATAAATATAAATATATATATATATATATATATATATATATATATATATATATATATATATATATATATATATATATATATATATATATATATATATATATATATATATATATATATATATATATATATATATATATATATATATATATATATATATATATATATATATATATATATATATATATATATATATATATATATATATATATATATATATATATATATATATATATATATATATATATATATATATATATATATATATATATATATATATATATATATATGTATATATATATATATATATATATATATATATATATTTATTTATATATATATATATATATATATATATATATATATATATATATATATATATATATATATATATATATATATATATATATATATATATATATATATATATATATATATATATATATATATATATATATATATATATATATATATATATATACATACATATGTATAAGGAGATTGATTCAATAAAAAATACGTTTACTTTTTTAAATGTACCAATTTATATCTTCGTTCGTTGATACCCATTTCGTAGTATTAGAATGGAACATTATAAAATTAAGGAGCAGATGAATAGATAAACAGTTCTGGTAAAGTAGCTAAACGAGGAATATCCTATTAGCGTTAGGTTGGTACTAAGCATATTTACGGTTGTCAAGTCGCGAAAAGACCCAATTTTCAGCAGGTTTATTGAAATAATATTCAAAAAGTACACAAACCTTGTTTTTCTTTCCGAAATACAGACCGGAATAATTATTTTTCATTTGCTTAAACATTTCTGTTAAAAAGCTTATGTTTTATTCAAGAAAAAGATAGCATTAATTTCATGAGACATTATTTTTCAACAGAGTCAAAATGAAGACGTTATTCATAAAATTATTTGTGAATTTAAGCGTAGTCCATTCAACATTAATTCTTATAAAAATATTGTGTTTGAAAAAATACATGAAAAATGTAATTTCACTAAGTGTAATTCATTCTATCCATTTCATTCGATTTACTCTTTGAAACTTAACCTGTTAATTTAACATCCCCTTCGTTCAATCTTAATACTCGTAGAATGAGTGATTGAAATAAAATTTAATCAACTCCTTGATCTATTTTTGATCGACGTTTGTTGTAAAGAACATGGTACCGCTAATGTTGACTTAAAACATGTGAACTTTTTTACTGATCGAGCTTAGAATATTATCTTAAAAAAATACATATACATACATATTTCCACGAGTACTTACCTACATATGTATATGAAATGGATTTAGGATGGAAAAAAGGAGTAACCTTATGTGAATTCTCGGGAGATCTGATTCATATCCTCTAGAAGACAGCAGTTGAAGATATAAAAAAATAGATTTAATGACATTTTTCAAAAAATCTTATGTATATTTTTTTATTACTATTTTGATTATTTAAAGAAATTTTACATTCTTTCTCAAAGTAATATGCGGATTTCTTATCCTCGAAAAGACAGTAAATTGAAGACATTAAAAAGTGGAGTTGATGACATTCTTCAAACAATCTTATTTTTATATAACTCTTTTGATTATTCAAAGAAACTTTATTTACTTTTTCAAAGTAAGGCGTGGACATAGAAAAAAGTGGTTTTCGGGTTAAAGAGTGTTACTCTCATACATAAAAAACGGAAGGTAAAATATATTCTCGCCTTCTGAATATTATCATAAATGATGGGGCCGCGTCTCGTTTTTTTATTGAGAATAAAATATAAATAAAGGTATTTTAATATATTAAAGCCCACGATAAAAGTAGCTCATTCTTATTTATTAGAAAAAGTCATACTGAGAGCAATAGAAATCTACATAATATTACATACGACAGCATTACTGGAACGGTTGAGCATAATGGATTCGAAGTGAGACGGGAAAGGCATTTGGGCCACGGGAAAAATGTATTATTATACTGTGCCCTATACTACTTGCGGCGGGGGCTGTGGAGGCGTAGGCGCATGGGAGGGGGTGGAGTGTCCCGGCACATGTCGCAAGGGGTGCAACTCCAGCGACAACATAACAGACGTATCTACTTTGGGGGTTAACCTTTTCATTCGAATTCTTGTACCGTGTATTTTGATACGACAAGACTATTATTATAGATTTTTTTGCGAGTAATTCTTAGCAAAGATCTCTCGTCGACTGAAATCGTTCAGTGTATTTTCATGTTTGCTCGTAATTTGAAGGTATTCGACGTGCGCAACAATATACTGTAAAACTTTTAAACAAATTTACATAAATATTACAGTTTGGAAACATTTTTGGTAATGTATTAAGAACAATTCATGGGCACAGTTATATATATATATATATATATATATATATATATATATATATATATATATATATATATATATATATATATATATATATATATATATATATATATATATATATATATATATATATATATATATATATATATATATATATATATATATATATATATATATATATATATATATATATATATATATATATATATATATATATATATATTTATATATATATATACATATATATATACACACACACATTTATAAAATGTGTTATATAGCTTAACGGCAAATACAGTATTGCTTCGGAATAAAATAGATGGAAAAAGACGCTGTTAGTTTTATACCATATTAATAATATTAACTTTATTTTAAAGAGACTACTTCTATATTGGTTTTTTAAAAAAATATTTGGTACAGTGTTTGTTCATCTGAATATCTGCTCAGCCATAAATCTGTTCGGCCAAATGTCTATTTGGAGGTTTGGACAGTATATGTATATTTCTACGATAGGCCGTAAGCCCTGTAAAGACTCAGACATTCATATTTTTCTTCATTGGTCTGCGTATTTGTGATATATTTTTCACATCTACCTTCCCTATTCTCATTATCCTACCTGCAGAAGAGTATCTGAAAGTAGAAGATGTGCGATTTAATCCTTTAAAGTAAATATGTATTTTTTTAATATTTATTATATTACTAAATAAACGTACCTGAATACGGAAATATTAAATCATATGTGACAGAATCACAGAAAAAATAAAACGTGTATAAAGAAGATTAATGAAAATAAACGAATTACAGGTAAGCCATGTGAGCCGACAGCTGAATATGGTTTATAAAATGTCAGCTAAAGAGAATATTAATATTTTATTGCTTTCATTTGGCCCCGGCATGTAATAAAGGCTCGGGTATGCGACTGCATACTCCCGCCGTGTACCGTCCGAGATGAAATGTATGGAATTTTGCATTCCTCCTCCGTCATATAGCCCCGCGAGGGACACCTGTGTTTATTCCGAGGGAGCTGCGCCGATGGCGGACTTGAGCTGAGGGACGGTCAATATTGGCATACCAAGGATGAAATACTGTTAACTTCATATCAGGAATGCGTGAGGGGGGATCGAAAGGGATGATATATGGACATACAATCCTCTGAAATATGTCCAAATTCCATCTCATTTCTTTATCAAAAAAATAAACAATATCATTTATACATCTTGACATCTCAACTTAGATGAGTTAGTCTGGGTATTTACAGGGCTGATGTTCAGTCAAAGGCTGGTTAAGTGATCACTTTATATACGTGTAATATTTACTGTCGGGTTCTGGTCCCGTGATTAGTGTCGCGGACTCTTAAGTCAGAGTTTCTCGGTTCGAGCCCACTCTACCACAATTTGATACTTATTTCTAATAATGAGCCGCTTTGACTCACAGAAATAGTATGAATTTGAAATACTTGTATAAATATGTAACAAAAACATTTTTTTTCTTTTTATTAAAAAAAACATTATACACATGATTGACAACTACACCACTCAAAATTCTGTCGCTTAATGTTTGACTTTGCATCATCATCTATTCTTGATTTAAGTAAGTTTTTATTTAAAAATACAATTATATTTAATTGTTTGAATAAAATATTTTTTTTCAAAATAATTTACGCCTCTTAGCATGACATTTAATTTTTATGCAGCTTATAATTCGACTAGTTTTTTTATTCGCAACATTTTAACTGTGTCCAAGTTCAGGTTCACAAATCGGAGTTTCTCTACTAAGGAGTTATTTAAAGTAAAACAACTTCTAAGTGAAGAAACTTGGATTTATGAACAAGGATTTGCACACACCCAATGTGCAGTGAATATCATTTATATACATAATACGTGAAAAATGCAACTTCATTGAAAATCTTCAAGAAACATTACTATCTTACCCGTTGGAACCCTAACCATCCATCACACCCTCCATTCCTTTGGGATCCTCTTTCTATCCTCTTCAAATCCTTAACTGATCTTACTTCCTATATTTTCCTTATTGATCATTAATTCCTATAAATGTAATCGTTCAACCATCCTACTCATGTATCTCGTGAATTAAAACGAATCATCACTTTTTACCCTTATTCGCATCAAATGGTGCAAAGAGTGCTGCGTCACATAAATGCAATGTTAACTTAATGTTTATTACAAACGGCAAGGTGATCAATCCGTCATTTCATGTACCAGTTCAGGGTAATGTTAAAATATCCATCCGTACACATTTCAGCAAAACTTTCATTGCACACAGCGGACATCATGCTTCTTGACAGCTGCTACTGTACTAGTGTATGCCCACAAGCATTGTAAAATTGACATATTAAAAATGTATACTTTCCATTGTTTTTCTTTTCCATTTAAACAGACTTAGTCAAAGTTACGAGAATCCGGGTGCAGCTTGTTAAGAAATACATATTAATAACAGAAACAACATTATTTTATGCAACTCAATAGATTTTTTTTTGTAAAAAAAAAAGTTTTCTAAGTAACCTCCAAATAACTTGTAGAGAAAAAACATAAAAAATGACTTAATGAAGCATTAAAAAAATATCTTGCATGATGGTTCTCTAAAATGTGATTTTTATTTTGAATTCAAAAGTAAAAAACCGAATAAATTTTAATTGGTGTGTAATACAACAGCACGAAAAAAGGGTTTATTTTTTCAAGTCTCATGAATCCAGAATATCCCTTACTGTAAATAATAAAATTGATTAAGGTTTCTGGGTCGCTTGAGGGTCGAACGCTGAATGAAAGGTCATTTTTTATGACAACGCCAAGTGGAAAGATTAAAACTTTTGGAATGATTAAATAAATGATTTCGGGGAATAATCTATTTATGGACTTGTTAAATTTCAATCCGAATCATAATTTAATTCAAATTTGCTGAGAGGGAACAGATTTTATCGAGTTTCCTAACCATTAATAAATTTAGCGAAATTCGTTTCGAGATATTCAATACCACAAAATACGAGTTTATTTAACAAATAAAATACTATGATCTGATTGATAAAATAACATGAAAAGTAAAATTAATCATCATACAATTATATAATATACTAGTTTTGTTGGCAGGCGTTGTTGTGAATCAATATGGCGAAATGGTAAAGAAAGAAAAGAGAAAACAGACGTTTTTGTCGAAGTAAAAGAATATATTTTGATTGAATATGATTAAATAAAATTGTCTTTTAAGACCAGAATTCTAAAAATTGGCATATCAGTCAACGTGTTAATTATGGAATCGTGGATTTTTCCTTATAATTTGTGAACTGAACTACTTGAATAAAAATACATAAAAAATACGAGAGGATATGTATAATATGTTTGTTTTAATAAATGGATTGAAAAAATGTTTCGAAGTAAACGAAATTTACTGACAGAGGAAATGCATAATATGTACATGTATTTTATTTGACAAACTTGAAAAACATGATGATACTCGAAATGATTGTAATATTAAAACAAATCAAATAAACAACTCCGATCAATTCAGTTAATCTTCGTACACAAATCTATGTATGGTGTATACATGATATGACCAATACGTTTGGCATGCACAGGTGGGTGGCTTAGGGTTGTATTCAGTGAGGGTTACAACCCACCCCCTCGTGTAGGGGCTGAATGCACTAGGGCATCAGAAGAGACAGGGGAGATGGAAACCTTTATGGCTTCTGTCTAATCATTTTTCTGTTGGCTGCGCCGTGAATGAGGTGGCGTGACAATGCTTTTATAAGGGTAGCCCTTCCAGACATGAAACTTGTAGGATTGCAATATTTTAAAGCTTAGAATTCAAGTGTAAGTGCATTGTACGTGTCATATTTTATTAATATTATATGTGTCTCAACTTGAGATAAAATATCTAAGATGGATGAGCATCTCAGGAGTTACGACGTGACATTTGGCTGGCTTAAATGATCACTTAATTCACTTATGTAACGTTAGCCGTTCTGTTAAATTTTTTATTTTTTTTATATATTTGCAATCGCATAAGAACCCTTTTATATATGAGTACAAATGAATTTAAAATTTATTGAATAAATAAAATTTTACAAAAAATAGTTTATTTTGATTCCATAAATATATATAAAATATAAAAATAAGAAAAGGCAAAAAAACACTTGTTTTTACTGTGCAGTTACTGAGCAATGACGTCAGTGAGGATAAACTCGACCGATGGTCAAATAAAAATAGGGGAAAAAGCTACATACAACGTAGTTGTTTGATTATTGTCAATAAAAAATATGCATGAAACAACGTAAAGTTTTTATTTGTAAAGATTTTTATTCACTTTCTAAACATCTTTTAAAGTAAAATGCTTATTTACGGAACAACAAAAAAGTAAAGTACCTAGTGATTTCTGACGAAATTAATAAATAAATAATTTATTTACTTGAATATAAGCCTGAGTATTAACATTTCCTTTTTTAATATTAGTTTACTTCCCTTAGATCTCGTTATAAGATAGCGA
This sequence comes from Brachycentrus maculatus, assembly GCF_059751285.1. NCBI lineage: Eukaryota > Metazoa > Arthropoda > Insecta > Trichoptera > Brachycentridae > Brachycentrus > Brachycentrus maculatus. Next base: position 31,103 of record NW_028281141.1, read on the forward strand.
TACCATTTAAAATTATTATTATCAATTTAATTTACTGGAATTATGCAGAAGGGACGAAGTCAATAATATTTTAATAAAATAGTCCCTCATTTCTGGCAAGGGTGGCACCAGGTTGGGAATATTTCAACATAGATAGCGAATTCAGCTGCAGTGCGGGCATTGCTCATTTCCATGAAGCCAGGGTATTGTGTAAGGAATGCTACGAAGCTAGGAAAAATTTAAAACTGTTGAAAATACTATGACGCGATCTTCTTCGGACTTTTTATTAGCTAATGCATTGAGAAAATTGTTGGCTTTTATAAACTGTCTCTAATATACTGGGCTTTGTCAAACCCAATTAATATGTATCGGATATATAACTGTTTTTTGCGTTTTTTAACTCGAAATACATAAAAGGTCATTTTTTCTGAAAACTAACTAACTAACCAACTAACCGTCACGCCGCTTCCCCGCAAGGGTAGGCAGAGAGAATAGAACGCCACACCACTCTGTCTTTGCAAACATTCTTCGCCTCTTCCACGTTCATGCATCTCCTCATACATACCCGCCGATTATTATGACTCCTTACCTGACCACTTTCAAGTATTTGGCATACCTGATCGTGCCATGTTTCTCTCGGTCTTCCTCTGCTCCTTTTTCCAATTACGTTCGCCTCATAAATTTGTTTTACCGTTCTTTCCTCACTCATTCGTTCTACATGTCCAAACCCACTCTACACACCTTTCTTAATTTTAGCGATAATGTTTATCTCAGCTTTACATTTTTTCTGAAAAGAAATAAAATTTTCCATACAAACATTAAAATGTTACCAACGAAAAAAACATATTTAGTAACAAACGAATGAAGTTTGCATGGTGTAAAATGCTATGCTTTACATACGTAATACAATTTGTGATATTCAAATATACGGTATTTTATATTGTATTCTGTTTCATGGTCTTAAATTCACTTTATCAACAGTGATATAATTCTTACCCCTTATTAAACTCTTAATATTTAAATGCTAATATTTAAATGTTGAAAATCGATTTCACATTACTTTTATGATAATATTCACAAATGATTTAACATGGATTGGTGTACAAAGATATTAAAACTCAGAACAGTGTAAATACAAGTACCAATTTAGGCCTACTACTGTCTTTTGTAAAAAATAATTGGGAACATAGTAAAGGGTGAACCATGAACACCACACCCTTAAGATACTCATACATTTAAAACTGATAAAAAACTTTTATTTGTATAAATTTACCAATGATTAAATAAACACTTGTGTTTAAATAAACTTGTATTTACGGTGTTTACTCTCTTTTCCCTTAACGAAGTCGGAGCTTTTCAATACATAATTATACCCATACACGTGTTCGTTCAGCCTGTAAGTATATCGGATGCTGTGATGGTGTGTACTTATTTGATCACGGTCGGTATCCTGTGGAACACGTGGTTAATCTGCGGAAACTACTCTCAGGTATTGAGTAGGTGTACAGCTACTAGAATAGCTACTGAACATTGTATACCTAGTATGAAACATACAACTATGTAAACTCAATACTCGCAAGCAGACTTCCGTAAACAAACTGAAAAAATGATATTATTACATAAAAAGTACAAAAAAATTAAACGTGAATTGGAAGCTTCAAAACAACTTCTTCTTCTTCTTCTTCTTACCCTTGTCAGCACTCAATGGTGCACAGGGCACTGCATCGTATTGACAGTGTTATCTTGATCTTTACTTTCATCAAGGCAAGGTGATCACTCATGCGCTGCAGCGACTAGACCAGGGTAATATTAATAATTATTAGAGTCTAAAATCACAAATATTTATTTCCACCCCCCCTGGGGATGGAACTCGGGAACTACAGCACGGTAGCTAAACACGCTTACCATTATACCACGAAAGCGGAAACATCAGAAAACATCAGACGGTTTCAAACAACAAAAATCCTTTAATTGGATCTCACAAAAAGAGAAAAATTATAACAATTGTTTACGATTACAACACGCACATCTTTATTTTGCGGAAAATGCGTATTTGAGTTCTTTTTAGATACACAAATATTTCCATTTTACACTATCTTTGTACGCCTACGCATTTCGTAATAATCACGTTACATAGTAAGTATAAGTTTGATCTTATTTCATGTGTTCACAATAAATAAAAAAATGTATTTACTAGATTAAACGAATTTTTCGATATCTGGACAAAGTTAACCCCCAATTAGTCCAGATAAAGAAGGTTTCTGCTGTATAAAAAATACATAGAATAATAAGTACTACTTTTACTACTACTACTACCATCACCGTTTCTCCGCAGTGGTAGGCAGAAAGGATGAAATGCCATACTCTTCTGTCCTGAGAATCCTCGACTCCTTCACATCCATACTAGTCATATATGTTTTCCGATTACGCAGACTTTCGACACCACCAGATTTTAGGGTGTGATTGATCTGATCGTGCCAAGTCTTTTTCGGTCGTCCTCGTTCTGTTTTCCCGCTCATATTCACCACACATTTTTTTAGTCATTCTCTCGTTATCCATTCGCTCCACATGTCCATACCACCGTAAAGAACTCTTCCTAATCTATTAAATTATTCCTTGTTCAGCCTTACATTCCATTCTTATATCTTCGTTTTTAATTCTGTCTTACAATAATTTTCCACAAATTCGTCTGAGGGAGCGCATTTCAGCAGCGTTCACTCTGCTTTCTTCTTTCCTTTGCCAGTTCCATGTTTCGCTTCTATACATAAGTGTCACTACCAGCACGCCGTTGTGAACCGCTAGCTTGGCTTCCACGGACAAATTTTTATTTGCAATCACTCTGTTTAAACTACATAATTAGTATGGAGGTTATAAAAATAAAAACATTTGAAATAAAAACTTCGAAAGCCTTGATTGGCTGGAACAGAAGTTAAGCACGAGTAGGTGCGTTTTCTTTCATTAATATCTTTAATTGTACAATATCCATTTGTTTGATTTTTCATTGATATTTATGAATATTTTATGAACACTTTAACGAACGTACTTTGAATCAAACAGTTGAAATGGAATAGAAAATCAATACAACATATGAAAACGTATTACGCAATGAAAAATTTACACAATTTAGATAGATGACTGCAAAATTTATTTCAAATTATATGAAATTCAAATTGAATGATAGTGAATAGAATGCCTACACGTTAAAATATTCCATTTATTAGAATCGTTTATGATCTTCTCTAAAATGTTACGATAACGTAAATTTAAATAATTGAATGTTTTGAATAATATAAAATTTTAAAATAAATTTTTAAACTATATTCTTTGTGTTTTTTTATTGATTTCAACATGGTACAATATCAAACATCGTTTAAACATACGCATTGTGAAAACAATGTTCTTCGCCGTATAGTGTACGCTACAATGAGGTTCAGTTTGATTTTTTTTGCAAGAAGAGGAAGAAAATGCATAAATAATTGAATTTTGCAACATTTTTTAATGATTTTGTTGAATTAAGATTTTTTTATTTTTTTATTCATATTTTTGAGTTTGGTTTAATATAGTTTGGCGTTGTAACTGATTTATTTTTGAAAAAAGGTCAACCTGTTTTTGCCGACCGAGATTTTACACTAAAAGTTTCCAAATAAGTCTTCTTCTTCATCTTCTTGCTCAATGCTGAGCGTCGTGGTCTTCTGGAATGTCAGGCACTTGGTGCACAAGTCCTCTCCATTCTTCCCGGTCCTGGGCCAACTTGATGGCAGCGTTTAGCGAGGATCCGGTTAATTCCTTTATTTGGTCTGTCCATCTTGTTGGAGACCGTCCTCTTGCCCGCTTGCCTTCAACTGTACCTGTTACTACCAGTTTTTTAAGACTCTTCTCGTTCTTTCTGGCGATATGCCCAAAGTAGGACAGAATCCTTTTCCTGCAAGTCGTGGAGAGTCTTTCTGTCACTGACAGTTCGCGGAGAATGGAGACGTTTGTGCGTCTTGCAGTCCAAGGAATGCGCAGCATCCTCCTCCAGCACCACATTTCAAACACATCCAGCATATGTCTTTCCTTTTTCCTCAGTGTCCATGTTTCCACTCCATACAGCGCAATGGAGAATACAAGAGATTTCACTAGACGGGTTTTCGTTCTCCTCAGTATGGATCGATTTTTCCATATCTTCGCCAGACTAGACATTGCTGATTTTGCCATTCCAATTCTTCTCCGGATTTCTGCTTCACAGCCTCCGTCTTTAGAAATGAGTCCAAATAAGTACCGCACATTAAAGTTTTTTACAGATGACATTAAGTAAATATGAAAGTAGCACTAATTTTGATGTTGTTTTTTTCCGAGTTGTACAGTAAAATTGAACATTCAATATTGTAAATGAACATTATTCTTAAATAAATATACATTTATTTAAAAATGCTATTAATTTTTTTCACTGCCCTACTGATGAAAAAAAATAACGATAAACAATTTTCTTTGCATAAAACATTTTGAGTGTGTCCAAATACTTGTTCACAAACACTAGACTGATCAATTTATTTAGAGGTTTTTAATTTTAAAGGAGTGTGGGTGTTAATCATGGAAAGAATAGGTGAATGTAACGCGTATGTAGAGTGATCACATAGCCAGATTTTGACAGGTCGTAAGCCCTGTAAATTCCCAGACTTCCATTACTTCTTCATCTATGTTGAGATTTCAAAATACAATTTTCTTAACATTTTCTGTTCATGCGGGCGCTTGTTCACTACCCGGAATTTTACCGTCCGGCAGTCCGGTTTTGAAAAATGAAAGCGAATGCGACAGCTTAGCGTGATCGAATTAACGCGCAACGTGTTCACGCACCGATCAAGAGCACGTACCCGAAGAAAGATGGACAAAAGCACAAGGCAATCCAAGCCAATCATCGTTTTAAAACATTAACTGACAGGCCGGATGGTAAAATTCCGTGTAATTCCGTGTAGTGGACAAACGCCCCCAGTCTTTTACTTCACTGACCTCTAAAAGATTAACCTCTAAAAGAGTTTATTTAAATTTTTCCTTTTTTTTGGTACGACTTTTTAACCTAAGCTTCCTCTACTCAACTTGGACTCGCTTGACTTTATCTAACTTATCGTACCTTCAAATTATTAATTCTAATAAGGTACTTAATCTAAAAGAGACTGTAAGGGAGGATACCTATGAAAGAGTTTATTAAAAATTCGCCTCTTTCTTTTGTCTTTTTTTTATAGTACGACTTTTTAACCTAAGCTACCTTAACTTAACTTGGAATAGTTTAACTTTATCTTACTTATCGTACCTTCACATTACTAATTCTAAGGTTTAAAGGTTGACATTATCCCCTTTGAGAATGCTCCTATCGAGTTCTCTGTAGGTATAACTATGTTCCAGTACCTTTCGTCACCCCCTCCCTTACACACGCCCAGCAGCAGCAACGCACAGACGGCCGGCGGTCTAAGAAGAGCGGTTGTAGGGGGTTATCGTAATATTACTAATCATGGCGTGTGTTACTGTGCATACAATTTTTTTTTATGGATACTATAAGTAGTTTCACATAAAATAATAAGACAGTAATTGTAAAAAACCCGTTTTTTTATTTTTAAATAACGTATTCTGCTAGTAGGAAATGCTGGTTGACGGCAGCTCGTGCTCCCATCAAAACAGCTCAATCATACGGGCGGCTCCGTCCATGGGATTTAAGAATTCTGCGAAACCAAAATTTCCAGCAGTCAATTCTATCGATTATAAAATATGATATATACAAGTATTATTGAAGCACACTAAATACATAATAATTGAATAATTCAAATAAAGAAAATCAATTAATTAGGGAATTGTAATGAAAAACCTAATTCCTAAACATTGAACATCTCCAACACCATTTCTGATAATACAGATTTTTTATTGCGTAGTAATTTTCTTATAGATATAAACGGGTCAGAGCTAAGAAGAAGTCTGTTTAAAAGATCGGTATTGGTAACAATTCTTGATATTTTTCAAGTATGATCGCGTCTCAATAATTTGATCATTTTATTTTAGGACTCTGCAGCCTCTTCGGAGAGCTCCCCTATTGATAATAACGAATGATCAATCACCTCGGACCCATGAATCAAAACTTAATGCAAGGAAGGTGGTAAATTATACCACGGATAAGCCTAAACAAGTTTTGAGCGGCCGACCTCCTTCCAATATGGTGACAATCTATTACATATACGTATTTGCAACACGGTTTTGCAAGTTGTTGGTATCATTATTTGTGATATCCTGTAATGGTTGTGTCAACGCGTGCAAGACGTGCCGACTCCTCTCTGCCTGGGACTAATGTTCTTTTACGGAGAGTCAAATGTCCAATAGATGCATACGTGTATAAGAGAATTTATAGCATAATAAATAATAAATCCCTTACCGCACCCCAATGGTGCATAGGGCACTGCTTCATATAAACGCAGTGTTATCTCGATCGATTACACATGAAGGAAAGGTGATCAGCCCTCTACTTCAGGTATCATTCCAGTGTAATATTGAATAAATATTAGAGTGAAAAAATCACTTATATTTATTAAACCCCCCTAGGAATCGAACCCGGGACCTCCGGAACGGTAGCCGAGCATGCTGACCATTACACTACGGAGGCGGACAAATTTATAGATGGTACCTAAAAAAAAAAAAAAAATACTAAAAAGTTACACATGGTATTTTCGTACAGTTTCTACGCGGATACCATTTGGTGCTACGAGCGGGAAAATAGGTTCCCGGCGCAAGTTGGCGCAGACAATTTTTCATGATTCTTAAACTACAGACATAAGCCTGCATTTTGAGATAGAAATCGTTAAGCCAGGATAAGTCAAGATAAGTTAAAAGTTTATATAAATAAAAAGTAGGACAAAATTATAAAACAATTTTACGTACTGCGTAGCACCCATGTAATTGATTCAACCTACGAAATAAAAGAAGAAAAAAAGTATGTAAAATATTATACTAACCTTCTTCTTGAAATTCCATTGTTGAACAACCGTCACAATTAAACTTTTTCTAGGAAACGATAAATTGAACGCAGAGTGAGTAATTGCCGCTCGGATAACGCTAATGAGAGCTAATGCAATATGGTCACTTTGGATGCCAAAAAGTGAATAAATAATTTTAAAATCCTAGATTTCTTTTATACCCTCAGGTAGTATGGCTAATGATTATTACTTGGGGGTAGAATGAGGTTATAATTCAGACATCGATATTTGAAGCCTATGACCTATTACGGGCCCACTGTGCAACGAGGAGTCAAAGCACGCACTCAATGATGATTAACACCGACGTCGTACATAGACAGATGGAAATTGGTGTGTATTAGTGCACACAATGCACTTTATAGTGTCCAAATGTATCAGACTGGTTGCCAATGAACGCCTTTGTTTTACGGTAAGCATTTGTAGATATACGTGTGTTAAATCGTAATGGATATCATATTAAATTAATGATGAAATCCTTGTAAATCCTTTACATTTTGATCTCCCACAGTTGGTTTCTAATTAGAGCCTTTAACATATAGTTCATCTTATATTATAATTTCTAAACTAAATTTTAGCATTAATTGGTTGAAGACATCTTTTTATTCACATTTTTATTTCAATTGTTGTAAGTTAATAGTTATGTCTTACACAATTTTTTATTTATTTATTTTTTTTAATTTTATATACCAATTTATTTTCATAATTCAGATTCTGTAAACAGCATTTAATTTAATGTAATATTTTGACTACCCCAAAATAATTATTAGAATTTTTCATTGAGGGTTTGATAAAAAAATCATTTACCATGCCATAAAATAAAATAAAAGATAATTAAAAATGTAAGCTTTTTTTGGTAAAAAACATAATATAAAATATTCATTCAAGTTTTTTTCGTTATTAAAAATTGTATTATATAGGAAAACAAACTGACAAACCGCATTTCTCTATAAATGATTATATTTGTAGTTTTTTTTAAAACTACATTTATTATCCTCCAAATGAAATCCTCAAAAGATATATTGTAGAATCATGACAAATTTACTAAGCCGTGTATCAATATTGCCCCCTACCAATATCATTAGGTTAATTTTAGGAACTTTTGTAATAGAGTAAGAATTTTATTAAAATTTTATGTGTCTATTTAAAAAGTTCATCTATTTTTTTTTTAATTAATATTTTTCTCTGGGTTATTTTGAAATGTAAATTTTTAAATTAGCAGATAATAAAAAATATAATAAAAGAATCGTATTTATTTAACTATCCTTTTGAATTTTGAGAAATAAATTAGTATTTTTTTTCGTAAAATTGGTAAATTAGTTAAAAATAAAATAAATAAAACCCTTTTCCGCACCCAATGGTGCATAGGGCACTGCGTCATATAAACGCAGTGTTATTTTGATCGTTTACGCATGAAGGAAAGGTGATCAGCCCTCTGCTTCAGGTACCAGTCCAGGGTAGTATTAAATAAATATTACAGTGAAAAAATCACTTATATTTGGATTACCTCTTGGGAATCGAACCCGGGACCTCCAGAACGGTAGCCGAGCGTGCTGACCATCACACTACGGAAGCGGTAAATTAGTTAGTATTTATTAAAAAAACCTACATATTTACGTGATCTGAGCAGTGAAAATCTAGAGGGAAATCTTTACCAACATGCTGTCGGGAAATTCGAAAGACATATCCAATTACAGATACCCGGAAAAAGAAAAACCTCATTGGCTTTGACTTATTAGCCGCCCAGCGGGGTATTATTAGTCCGTGTTACCTGAACGGTCTGTAATGGCGGCGGTCAAAGAACGGACCATGGAGTATCCATTTACCAACGCGATCTGACACATCAATTATGTGCTTTACTTGATTACAATTAATAAAAGTTGTACAGATATTCCTGGAAACCTTTGGTAATTGATTTTTATTAAAATTTATGATTTTTTTAATATCTTGATTAAGCATTTCTAACAATAGATGCAAATTAAATGTTTTTTTTCTGTAATTTCCATGTATTTAAAATAAGTAGAAAATAAAAAGATATTTCACCCACAAAGAAAAGGTTTTGACACTGATAATATGCCAAGAATCTAAAGAGATGGCGATGTTTATGTTCAACTACGAACAGCATTGTGAATGTTACACAGCGTTTCAAGTGGTCATTGGAACCAGCTAATGACAGATCCTGACTTCTATTAGTACCGAGTCTTAAATGAAATCCTGTAAAAACACTTTGTTTTCTTTCTTGAAACGTTTTTGATATATCTTGGAAGGCGATTTGCAAAATTCTTGTAAAAGCAATAAAAATATTGTTAAAAAATAAATAGTCTAACAAATTAGAATAAGAAAGCTTATGCACAGGTTTTTTGCAAGTTAAAAAAAAATGTTATTTTAAAAAGCGTTAAATTTTAATTAGATAAAACGTCAAATTGAAATGTTAGGTTCCATTTGTGCATTGTGATCATGTAATTAGATGTGAATTGTTATCAAATAAATGTTAGTTTTCAACTATCTTAACTAATTTAATTTACTAATATAAAGAAGAAAAATAGAAATTTGTAATACCTTTGTTTCAAAATATATTATTCGGAAACGAGCAGTTTATTACAAAAGAAATGGTATAAATTATATTAATATTTATTATTTTTGTAACTGTATATCTTCAAAAATATTTGTTTGCAAATTTGTGTATAACATCGTATAGTCTTATTCAATAGAACTTCATTGGATGTCCGATCACAGATTGATATGGAATATATTCAATAAAAGGAAGCGCTCAAAGGACAAATCGAATTCCTAGAGCGAATTTTAATCAACTACTTTTGTTTGTTTTGTTAAATAAACTTAAATTCAAATACACGTTTTATTAATATTTGACTTTAAACTCATTTAAGAGAATATGAAATTTTTTCTTTTATAATTCTGCAATGTCAGTATACAAGTATTTCTTGCATAATTTGTAAAGACTAAATTTATGTTATCAATATTACAGTTAAACGAATGTTAATCAACTATTTGTAAAATAAACTTACTTTAAAATGCACGTTTTTTTTAATATTTTACTTTAAACTCATTTCAGAGAACATGAATATATATATTTTTTTATAATTCCGCAAAGTAAGTAAATTTGTTTGTATTGCATAAAACTAAATGTATTTTATCAATATTATAGTTATACAAGGCGCATTAAGTTCCAGGACGATTTTTTTACCTGTTTTGTTTTGGATGACATTTGACCGTTAAAAGAAGTGGTCGAAATTTTCTATTGTGAACCGTCTTACGTTGGAACATCGATCATTGTTAAAGACCATAATTATAAAATTTATTTTATTTACGAGTTATTAAAAAAAAACAACTACCTGGGACATAATATGCATCCTTTACTATATCACCGAGCAATGCTTATCATTCGTTCGCATAGAAGGTAAATTATATAGAATGCATTACTTTACTTCTAAAAATGCCAAGAAGATTGTTATTTTTATTGTTGAATTTTTTTTTAACTTTTCAACTACAACTAAACAGAGTATACGAAGGAAAAATTAACATAAATACAAAACTTGTCACACTTATGAGTAATTAGTATTAATTACTCAGCATGAAAATTATTCATTCATTATCTGCAAACTAATGGCCTTTAGATCGGATTGAATTGGTATCAATTTGATTCCGAATCATATGAACGCAAGGGGATCAGTCCTGCGCTTCTTCTTTGATGTAAGGAAGATATATTTGATAGAATACAGATGACATGAAGTGAAGGATCTCAATACGAGGAACCTTTCTACTTTAAAATAAAAGAAATGGAGGAGAAATAGTAGCTAATAAGATGTTAGTAGCAGCGATGGTTAGGATGCTAATATAATTTCACAAGCTTTTGTGAAAAAAAAACCACTAGGAAATCATGATAGACAATCGAGAAAAATCAAGTATACACTTGACATTTTTATTTATTTATGCTTAATTGTGACGTAATGGGTTAATTCAAGATATAATATTTCATTAATTATTTCGGCAGTTACTTTGTGGTAACATCTATTCATTTTTAATTTAAGTTAACTAACTAACTAACCATCACGCCGCTTCCCCGCAGGGGTCGGCAGAGAGAATCGAACGCCACACCACTCTGTCTTTGCAAACATTCTTCGCCTCGTCTACATTTATACATCTCCTTATAAATACCCGACGATTATTACGACTCCTGACCCAGCCGCTTTCAAGTATTTGACATACCTGATTGTACCATGTTTTCCTCGGTCATCCTCTGCTTCTTTTTCCAACACGTTCTTTCCTCACTCATACGTTCCACATGTCCATTTGACAACCCCTTTCTTAATTTTATCGATAATGCTTATCTCAGCCTTGCATTCCTTATACCACTTCAAGTGGTATTATAATTTAAGTTTTATTTCGTTAATACCACTCCTTCTTAAAATCTAATATGATACGTGTTTCGATGCATTCCGCGTCATTTTTATTCGTATCACATGGTATTTGAAAATAATTCAGAATGTATCGCAACACGTCTCACAATAGATTTTAAGAAAGAGTGATATTTACACTCTTTCTTAAGTAAAACTGAAAACAAGTAAAACTTGAATTCAAAATGTAATATTTTAAATGTTCGCGGTGTTTTATTAAAATTCAATATGCGCGTAGGTATATACATGAAAGAAAACCATAAAACATGAAAATAATAATGTATGCTAAACATCAAAAGAACAAAAAAAACACTATTTCTGAAGTGAATGTAATCCAATTACTTTTATCGTAAAAGTCATCAAAAATAGGGTTTCCCGGATTTTGAAAACGGAGTTGCGTTCAATTAAAATCGTTATTTCAGCATGGTAATTGTTACACGCCAAACTATGCTGATAAGAGATCGGGGTGGAAATGGGACAAGATATTATCAACGCCATCAAGCAATATGAAGGGGCGTGTCCAATGCCTACAGCTCAGGATTGGACTGACTGACGTAGGCTTCCTGTCACGCATTGACATAATCAAACACGTACGATAAATTTGTATGGACGATCAAAAAAAAAATATAAATATATATATATAAATTTACGTAGGTACTTAAAATAACTAATTTACATACAACATTTTAAGTGTGTCCATATACTTGTTCACAAATCTGGATAACCTCCAATTACAGGAGTTAATTTTTGTATAATTTTTTTACGTATTTGTGAACAAGTATTTGGATACATTCAAAATGTTGTAAATAAATTAACTGGTCAAATTAAAAGCCAACAATAATAAAACTATTAGGATATTTTCTAGCGTTTCTCATGTATGTATTATTTCAATCCAAGATTCGGACTTCACAATATAATTGAAAGAGTTTCTGCTAAATAAAAAGCTTCTTTCACCTCACAATAAATGTCTGTAGTGAAGTTAAAGTGATTCTAGCACAATGTTAGAAATCGGATCATATAAATATAGAACAACCAAAAATTTGAGAAGTGTAGTTGTCAATCATGGGTAGACTTGGAGAATGTTACACGTGTGTAAAGTGATCACTTGAACCAGCCTATGACAATCACAAGCCCCGTAAATGCCCAGACTTCCATATTTTTCTTCACCTATGTTGAGATGTCAAAAAATATTAACCCATTTACAGAAGCATTGATTACATTTACGAGATTATATAATTACAGCAATAAAATAAATTTAATTTATCTTCTTCTTCTCTTAGATAAATTTAACATTGCGTCGATAGTGTTGTGTTTGATGCGAGTGGGTTAAGGTGTGTGACTTTTTTCACGAATTAAAGACTCAAGTAATTTGAAGCGTCCATCTGAAATATATAATATCAATAGGAATACTATACCAAGAAACGAATTAAAAAAGGCGTTCAAATTATTGTAAAAAACTTATACTTGTACTCTGTTTCAAAAATAAAAATACAATTTCTATCTAGGAACACATGTTTAATATTGACCCAAATTCATGATACTTTATTTATGTATTAACAACAGAGCAGTATTTTTTTAAAGAATTTGAGAACAAAGACAAATATTATATTACTATTCTCGTCCACTTCAGCAGCAAATCCAGGAAGTGTCACCGGATGCGAATGTAGTGAGCCGAATAAAATACTACAAAGTGAAATGTTCTATGAGATACATAATAACAAGAAAATTAGTAAGAATAATATATATATATATATATATATATATATATATATATATATATAAATATATATATATATATATATATATATATATATATATATAAATATATACATATAAATATATATATATATATATATATATATATATATATATATATATATATATATATATATATATATATATATATATATATATATATATATATATATATATATATAATGTGTATGATAGATGTGCGAAGTAATAGTAAAATAAGGAAGGAATGCAAAGCTGAGATAAGCATTATCGATAAAATTAAGAAAGGTGTGTTGAGATGGTTTGGACATGTAGAACGAATGAGTGAATTGAAAGTACGGTAAAACAAATTTACGAGGTGAATGTAAGTGGAAAAAAGAGCAGAGGAAGACCTAGAAAAACATGGCACGATCAGGTATGCCAAATACTTGAAAGTGGCCAGGTTGGAAGCCGTAACAATCGGCGGGTATGTATGAGGAGATGCGTGAGCGTGGAAGAGGCGAATAATGTTTGCAAAGACAGAGTGGTGTGGCGTTCTATTCTCTCTGCCTACCCCTGCGAGGAAGCGGCGTGATGGTAAGTTAGGTTTAAAAAAAATATATATATATTTATTTATATATATATGTATATATATATATATATATATATATATATATATATATATATATATATATATATATATATATATATATATATATATATATATATATATATATATATATATATATATATATATATATATATATATATATATATATATATATATATATATATATATATATATATATATATATATATATATATATATATATATTTATATATATATATGAATCTAATATGTGTACAGAGTCTAAAAGTTTTGAATCCTAGTGGAATTGAATGGTTTGTGAGAATTTAGTCCGCAGAGTACGCCGCTTTAACGAAACTCTGGAAGCCAAAAGTAGTATCGACCACTGTAAAGAATCTGAATCAGAGGGAATGCAAAGATACAAACTATAGAGCTATCCCTTTTGGGCATACTGGATGAACTCCACATCGGAATACTGAGAGAAAATGCCGAGCAATAGTAGCTAAACAGTAGCAAGATGAAATATCTTTCCAAAAGGCAGCACAATGGTTTGACGAGAAGTTTCAACTAGTTGGTTACATAGTAGTAATACAACTGGAGCATCTGACTAAGATTTTTATGCAATGATTACAGCGAGAAAGAAAGACAGTGCGAATGAATTGTGTCTAGATTCAGAACAAAGAATATCTTAGACAAAGATGACAAAGTGTAAACATTAACATATCTGTGCAATGAATTATAATGTCATATTATTTTTTGACAACTCATCAAGGATGAAGAAGAATATGAAAGTCTGGGCATTTACGGGGCTGACGACCGTCATTGGCTGGTTTAAGTGATCATTTTACACACGTGTAACATTCACCAATTCTACCCATTATTGACAACCACACTACTCAAATTCTTGGTGGTTCTAAATGCCCAGAATTATATATACTTCTTCATCTTTGATGAGATGTACAAAAAATAAATTGAAAATAACTCTTGTAATTGTAGATAATCCAGATTTTGTGTTCAAGTATTTGGACGCACTCAAAAAGTTGTAAATTATAATGTCGCTTTCTACGTTCGTACATCAAGTGTAGATAAATATAACTTTACTTTTGTTTTTTTTTCCAAACGACTTTGGAAATTTCAAACCGATTGTCTATTAAGAATTTTAATTTCACAAAAAATGGGTATTTTAAAACCAAATAAAAGTGACAATGTTCCTTATCAGATAGTGAAAGTTGAAATGGTGATAGCGCTGATGATAGATACATAGATGTTAAAAATCGAATAAACATATAATAATTATAATCAAATATGCATATAAAATATGAATTCATTAATATTTTTCATGAACTAGCGGTTTTTTCAAATCAAGCAAAATGCCTTCGATTATACATATTTTATTTTATTTTAAAGAGCATTTAGAGCTTTCAAATCAAAGCACAATTTTTGGGTAACCTGTTTAACCTTCTTGTACCATAATTAACTGAAATCAAAACGTCCAACTTTGCTAATAAAGCACAAACACGCCTATTAACACCATAACTAACTGGCAAAGTCACACGCGATAATATGGCGGGATAACGAACGGCGGATAAGCTGGAAATATTTGGACAGAATTATGTTATGTATGTAATCCTTAAGAGGAGAGTCAGGAAGGTCTATCTTATTTTTTGTGCTTCACGTTTACAAAAACAAATAGGACTTTAAGAATCCTAAAAAAATAATTTGCATCAATATCTCTAGACTTTTTTCGTGTCTAAATTGAAATGTACAGATAGGTGATGTAGATATATCTTACCATATTTGTGGGCTTCAATAGTTACAACATTTTAATTTTGAAATAATTCATTATTATTTATTCATAAATAAACCGAGTTTTTTAGAAAATTATTTAAAGGAATCTTAAATCACTGTTTAAAAAAAATAGCAAAAAAATGTAGTTTTTTCAAATTAAAAAAAAAAACAACATTATTTGTATATTTTATCAATATTGTTATACTTGAGAAAAATAATAATTAAGATATACTTATGCATTTTTGATGTAAAAATGAAGAAATTGAGAAATTTATAACGACAAAAATATTTGTAAATTAAAATATATCTTTTTTATTACTTGAGTATTATATTTATTTTTAACGACTAGTTTCGGAAGCTTACATGTCTTACCACAAAGTGAAAGCCGAAACAATAAATAAGATAATAATAATATTAAAATTTCTTTGTTGTTTATAAAATAACAGTGTTTTTCTCAATACAAACGATAAAAAAGTTCAATATGTCTGAACTTTATACCATAATCATTAAAAAATCAAATAAAAAATTATTTATTAATTTTATGATAATGAATGACCTTCTCGTATACATTGAAATGAATTTTAAGAAATGAATTTATTTTTGGCTCATAAATACCTGAAATAAACAAAAAAAAATAAACAAAGGGAATGGAAGGCATGAATAATAAAACAAAAAGCATATTCAAAAATCATTAATTTTCTTTACAACTTGCGTTAAAGAGGCTACTCTAGAGTATCGAAGCTAATCTAAGCTAAAGTATGCAGCACTGTCAACGAAAAATATTACGAGAGTTAAACAATAAATTCGAATGGTTATTTGATTTTAAGACCGAGCGTCGAAATAACCCCCCTGAAGCTTGAATTTGTGTAAAGTATGAAGACCTACATATTATTTTTAAGACTGGTGTCGGTCTAACTGCCTTCCGACTTGGCCGAACTTTTGTCTTACCGCGGCGCGGCGAGACTCTGCTCACGACACCGGAAAATATAACCGTCCTAATGCGGCCATTAGCTTACGGATATAGGTTGAATGTTATCGTTAAACGAAAGAGTAAACGTGTAAAATGGATATCGCGGAGTTTATTACTTGGGGGAAAATATGACCCCATGAGGACTGTAGCACGTGACACCCCCATAAAATGTAAAAGAAAAAAAATGTTTTCAAATGTGTAAAATGATTTTTAAGCTTCGTGTAATTTCACAGCCACGCCCCTTTAACGCTGATAACTGTTATCATATTCCGACATCTTAACAAAGATAAAGAATAACATAGGAATCTGGGTATTTTCAGGGTTCTCGACATTCGTGTAGCAATGACCATTGTACCCATGATGGACAACCACACAACTCAAATTTCAAATGTTGTGTTTATCCTCTAATTGAAACCTTCTTCCACATGTGAGTTTTCAGCACTATCTATGGTTTAGTTAACTAATTATTTTAAATTTATTTTATTTAGCAGAGACCTTTATTTCACCATGTTTCAACAACACACTTTTGGGTATTGTTTTTTGCACTTTTCGGCAGCGATAGCTTTGAGTGTATTACTACAGATATATCAGATCTGGAAGTCATTTAAGATCATAATTTACATACATAAGTAGACAACAAACATTTTTTATAAATATAAACATAATTGAGTGGGATGTTTATGTTATCAATCAATAACATTAAAAAAATACAAAATCTTTTCTGAGAAAATAAGGGGGTTTAATATTATATACAAAAATAAAGCAGATTTTGTATCTGATTACACATTTATGTTAAGGAAGATAATAATTTCTTAGAAATAGGAATAATATTTTTGTATATATGCTAATATTTTTGTATAATATTCTTGCTTTCGAAAACATTTCTCAGAATATAAGATGGAAATTGAATCTCTTATTCGACGCAATATAAAATATTAAATTATACTTCTGTATTGGATATTCATTACTAATATTTTAGAATGAAATTAATCAAACTTTTTACCCATTTTACAAATAAACATATCAAATATAAGGGTTCAGAAATTCACAATCTGGCAATAACTAACCACTTTTCTTGCAGGAAATTAAAAATTCTGCTCTATGGACGCAACATTTTCATTTCAAATATTAAAAAGGTTATTCCCAATCTTCTTTTATGTAGTCTTTCATCGCAAAATTAATCATGTTATATTTTGAAAGTAAATTAAAATAGTGAGTTAGACCACATGAAATAATTTATTACCGAAGCAGACTTTACGAAATGGACGAATTTCAATATTAAAAGAGTTATAAAACAGTCTGAGAATATTAGAAAGGGAGTTGGTTCCTTGGCATTAATCACGGACCGTTCCACAGCCGATTCAGTAGCAGGAATGAGGCGGCGATATCGAGTTTGATGAAAGCCTTGTATACATTTCAAAGAACTTTTAAAGTTTATTAATTAGCAAAAGTCTTTGAGCACTTTGGGCTCGCGATGTTAACATTCATGGCTTACTGAATCTTGAATCTGACATCTTGGCACTTTAAAGACGTTAGCGAGTTACTGCGATTTATGGGACGCCTCTCTCGCTCATAAAGGAATTGGGGGTCGTATTAAGTCATGCGTAACGCGACGGAAATGGAAATTACATCACCTGAAAGAATTTCATGACAAATTGTTTGATCATTACGGATTTTAATTAAATCTTATTTCTGGCCTTCATTTAGTGCGTAGTTACTTATTAGGTGCCAGTTTTGTAGGAAAGATTATTTATTTAATATTTTTTTACTCTACAGGACTAATCGTTTCTGCTAATAAGGTTAAAAAACAGTATGGTAGCCATCATTATTGTAAAATTTGACTATATTTAATAAACACTCTCATCATCATCATCGTTAGCTTTGTGTAATACTTCTTAAAAACAATACTTGATGACGTATATCACGAAGTATGTCATGAAGTAGTCATGATATAGTGTTTTTGAGTGGTATTACACAAAGTGAACCTAGAATGATAAAGAGAGTGTGATACTACTAAGTTAAAAATGCTTTTAATATACAACAAGAAATTAAGATTATCAGTTGATCAGAAGCATGTGCTCCATAAAATCGATTTCATGCCACATTGTTGTTTTTTATAAAACAGAAAAAAATTAGTAATAATGGAGTAACCAAATCCATAACAGGTGACAAATTACCTTAAGTATTTTTTTTTATATAAACCACTGCTAAAAATGACGTGTTCAAAAAAAAATATTGAGCAAACTAAAAAAAACAAGAACAATAAAATACAGTTATAAATATCAGTTTTCTTTAAATACGCTTTTGAGGTCACATTTCGGTAGTGTAATGGCAAAGGGGTATATCTGCCAAATTTTTCATTTTCTAAGTTCTTTCCATAAAATGTCTAAAATATTGTATTCCATAATCCGGCAAAAGGATATAGCTGTAGTTGCAATACTTATTTAGTTTTATTAAGATATGTACATATAAAAATACATAAAACAAATTAGTTATTTAATTTCACAAGTTTGTTTTTGCTCTCCTGTAAAATGTAGTCTTAGACAGATATACTTCTTTGCCTTTACACTACCGATTTATGAAATCTCACTTTTTTTTGTACTACAGGGTAGAAAAAAAAACGTTTGGAAAGTTAAGTATTTTTTAAAATTATTATTATTATAAAATGGTTTCTGTATTTCAAATTTAAACATAAAAAACCTTTCCTTATAAAAGTAACATACAAAAGCTGTAGTCGGTATGCTTAAATTTTTTTTAAACTTTTTTTTATAAAATCTTTTAACTAGAGTATTTTGAACAGTCCTCGCACGTGGGTTTTTTGCACAGCATTAGGTACTTAAATTGTTGCTGCGGTGTCATCATTATGGAAATGAGCTTCAACATCTATAAATTGTAAGATGGTTTATTTTTACTTTGACCAATAATTTTGCTCAAGTTAGCACTGTTGTGCTGGCATACACCATTTTTTTTAAATATAATGTTGACGAACGACTTTTTATGCGCTGAAAATAATAATTCATTTTTGCTAAATATTCAATCGATTCAACGTTAACACTATATAAAATAAAACATATACTCACAAACATACTTAACATGGATTGAGGTTTGTGAAAAATAACACAGATGAAGAAGAATATGAAAGTCTGAACATTTACAGGGTTTAAGACCTGTCATAGGTTGGTTTTAGTGATCTAGTGTAACATTCACTTTTCCACATAATTTTAACTATCACACTACTCTACTTTAAAAAAATTAAATTAATGCTTCAATCCGCAAGAAAATTCTTCAGCTTCACCTATGGTTGAAATTAGTAAGTTTTCAATAGCAGGAACCTTCATGAATTTTTTGATTCTTCCTAAAATATTTTACACAACAGAAAACGCTTGAAAACATCGCTCCCAATTTTAATAAACTTTCATTTTTACCTATTATTTATTAACAACATTTTCAGTATGTCCATACATTCATGTTCTTATTCACGTGTGTTGAAATTTTAACAATATAAATATTTTAAAATGAATTTTAAGTGAAGCTCAATCCAGAATTGTGAACAAAAATTTGGAGGCGCTGTTAATAATGTGAATAAAAATAATGAGTATTTTATACGAGTGACACTTTATGAAAATATCCTTGAAATTTCGGATTAGTCTAGGAAGCTGCGTAGTTCATATGCACGGGATCTTGCTACATCACCCAATAATAATTGGCAATGCACACATCTATATGCCGTGTGATGGATGTAAGCAATTATGTATCGTATTAAACTAATCCTAACGGTAGTTGATCGCCTCATATAACATACGAGGCTTAGACACTTAGTGCAGATAGAAGCTTTCCTAATATACGGCATTGTAGAGTGGCGTAATTGGAATATTGCTGGGGTTTTAAGCGATCACCTTATTATCTACGTCTTAACAGAGACACTTGAGTACTTAAGCTCTTCCTTAAGTTCTAGATCAAGGGTGGCAATTAATTACCAACTTTAAAACGAATTCATAAATAACAGTTTAAATTAAGTTAAATTGGGGTTCCATGAATGGGTTCTCGTTTCTTGCTACAACTCTTACCGTCACTACTCGATGCTTTCCCAAAAATATTACAATACCCAATTTAGATATCGCTCACTCCTTTTAAGAACACCATAAATCAAAAAACTTGATTTTTCAGGAGAACGTTTTTAAAGTTTAAAAATAGAATACAATTTATTAAAAATAAATATCAAGCCACTTTTTGAACTTTTAACTATGCAACAGATCTTTTTAGGTAAAACCTGAAGGTTTTTTCTCCATTTGCAAAATATTTAGCATGTTTAAAAAAAAAATTAAACAATACCTTATCTTCAAAATACAAAAGTAGCGGGTAAATATTAAGTTAAAAATATGCCGCTTTTGCTGGGATATAGTACATTTTCTAGGCATTCCGAAAACATAAACAACCGAAAATTGACGATTTTTTATTTATGACGTTCTTGAAAGGACTGAGCGATATGATCGATGTAGTTTTGAAGGAGTAATTTAGATGGGATAGGTATTTGATCTCTTACATTAAACGATTCTTGTCACATTTCTTGTTTTAAAGATCAAATAGAATACACGCTTAACCGTAAAATTGTGAATGTTACGCATTTGATAAAATAATCAATATATCCGGTCAACGATAGATTTTGCAAATAAGCTTTGTGAATACTGAAACTTCGATATTGTTGTTTTTTTTTTAAATCTTCATCAAATTGACTATCTGAAAAAACAGTCGATAAATTTTGGATATGTGTACGAAGATTTTAACATCGTTGTTTTTTCTCATATTAAACAAATCTGAAAATATACCTCAATTATCGTTTTACAAAAATAATTCATATTTTTGTTAAGTCATAAATAAAAGTATTATTAAACTACGTAAATGAAAAAAATGTTAAAAACCTTAAAACGCTAAACGTTTTTCAACGATCACTTTTAAATGTTGACACAACGTTTCTTTCACTCGCGCGTGATATTATATACCGGTGAGAGGTAAAATAATGTTTTTGAACATATTTTTTACCACAATAGTGGCTCCATCTACTGAAAATAACTATGATCAACGTAATACCAAGCGTTTCTCATGGTGAACAGCGTGCTTCTCGATAGCTGCTGTTACTTTGAATTCTTATTCGTTTTCGATTGAATTGTTTTTCATTTTAAAAAAATGTATATTTTCATTGTTTCTAATATTTATTTTTTTCTCCATCTAACCAAACTAAACCACACCAATGCATGTCTGAAAACAATATCCAGGCGTTAAATATTATAATATACTGTAATATACAGAACAGCTTCGTAAGTTTAAGAATAATTTAACATTACTTCCGCACGACTACGATGATTTAAAAAACACACATAAACAAGGTTTTTAGGTTTGAGTCATTAATTATTCATTCCAATTTTATCTCACTGAAATTTCAAATAGATTTTCACACCCAGTATGCCAGTTATCCAGACTTTATTGCGAGGTAGTAAAAAGTACGAATGAAAAACAAAATTGTAGCCTATTTTTTTTTCATTCACCCTAGGGGAGAATATTTTTTAAGACCAACTGGCTTTTTTAATTATGTACGTTATATTTCATTTTATGGATTTAAACTGAGATTTAAAAAAATATTTTACAAGTTACTTGCTACAATTTTAAAATTTTAAACCACAACCCTAAAGGCGCTCAATAAACAGATACCTGAATTTTTATTTATTTATTTACAAATATATCATCTTAAATAACAGTTAGTCGCCGTTGATTACAGTTTAAAGATAATAAATATTTTTGTGGTTAATTCGTCATCTCTGTTTCCCATGTTATTTATTTAATGATAAGACACACAGTCTTAATCTAAAAAACTAATCTAAAACTAATATGTCGCCAGATTTAAGTTTGTTCACGTATAAGATTGGAAAAAAGCTCTTAAAAAAACAACTACGGATCTATATTTGAAGATATGTATGTACAGTATAATTCTAATTTGTGATCAAAATGGATTATCGCATATATGTTTTAATTTTTTTTTATAAAAAAATGTGGCAATAATTACTTAATTAAACGGATTAAACGTATTTCAGATATCGAATTTATAAAACATCAAATTAGATGTTTATTTTTTCATGCCAAGTTAGAGACTTTTTTTTTCTTCTAAATTCCTCTTATATTTCCCTCAAACCAATGCAATGTTTGTCACAGGTGTTACTTAACAGACCCCTTACAGGTTTGAGCTTACCCATTCACATTATTATATCTTCAAGATGGCAAAGGGTGAGATGGAGATATAGCCTGGCTTAAATTATGGCATAAAGTTGAGTTACATCCTATAGTGTCGAGTGAAAGTATGAATATGAGTTAAAATGTACTATGTGTACATAAAATGTGTGTCAGGATATACATACGAGTTTACTTCAGTAAGACTAAGTAATCGTTAAAAACACAGTGTCATTTAAAAAATGCAACCGTTATACCAAAAATCAATAATTCTTTCTTCAAAATCAAACCAATATTTATGTGTAAAAATTACTTTTAGACTTTAACAAAAAAACATTTCTAGATATTATTTTTGTAGGTACAAAAGTTTTAAAGACATTACAAAACGTCTATTTTAAAGAGAAAAAGAAAGAAGGCAGTGTTTTCCAATATATTTTTTAAACTATTTGATTTTATAATAAGTCGGTGTTGAGATAAATAATTTTATAAAAAATATATTATGAATAAATTGTACAATATCATCATTTATCATGAATGAATATCTATATTCTCAATATTATTAATATTTAAAGCATTTACTTTGTGGTTAGTCATTTTTACTTATTTATTTTTTTACAAAAATGTTAATAAAATTAGTATTTAACCACTCACCGAGATTTTTACGTCTACCGGTTTCGAGACGTACCCGTCTCTTCGTCAGGACAATCACTAACACAGCATGCAAACAATACTACCCTTCACCACCATAGCACCATTTACACACTCAAGTGTGTAAAATCACACTTACTTTTGAGTGTGTAAATGGTGCTATGGTGGTGAAGGGTAGTATTGTTTGCATGCTGTGTTAGTGATTGTCCTGACGAAGAGACGGGTACGTCTCGAAACCGGTAGACGTAAAAATCTCGGTGAGTGGTTATATACTAATTTTATTAACATTTTTGTAATGAATATCTGATCATAAACATCATTCAAAATGCTACATACATTACTCTCAATGTATTTTCTCATATTCTAACCTATTCTGCATCCAATGTTGTAGAGAAAATTGAATCACACTTACGAAATTTTTGTTAACTAGACTTTAATTACGTGAGCACAAGATATCAGTTCTGTCTTTCATGAACTAATTCAGGGTGGTATAAAATATATATTATATTTATTAATAAAAAATATACTTATATTTATTTCTACCCCCTGGGAATCAAATCTATGCCCTACGCTGTAGAGGCGGACAATTTCATATCAATCTTATAACCCCTCTCTAAATCGAGTGTAGTCTAATTAATTTACCAATAATCATTGTTTTGAGGTAAATCTAGTAGACATGTTGTACAATTTTATGAAATGAATACAGGGATGAATACAGGGATTATATTCTTGATGTTTGAGAATGCCTTCAAAATATATGCATTTATATTGTGTTATAAATAATCTCCCCGTGTTATAACCGCTCGCTATTTTGAAAATGAACAACGTAACACAAAAAAATAATGTTTTGTGTGTTTTCATTTTCAAGAAAAGCGTTATATTGCTAATTAGGCATCAAGCCATAATTTGTCGATAAATGTACTGGAAGAATTTAAGGCATAGAATAATCGTATTCATCACAACAATATTTTTTCAACAAATTGCGTTAAAAATGGTTAAGTTTTTAATGCATTGTCTGGATAGAAAGCCGTTTAACAAAATTATTCAATTGTCAATAATACACAAAGCATTTTACTACGTAGTTTCAAAAAGTTTTTTTTTTACTCAACTTATTCGCTTTTCGCTTTCTCCAATACGTAATTTCGACTAACCTTTTCGCATAGACGCTAACATGAAAAACTGTTTTGTTTTGGTGCAGAAAGCATTTGAGAAAAAATTAACAGAGAGTTTCGAGTTATTTGAAAAAAGGAATAACATAGATGGGCTTAGCGGTTTTCACTTTAAACTTCTCCGTCAAATTTTCGTTTCCCGATGGATTGAATAATTAATTACACTTATTAATATAAGAAAAAACAAAGATGTTTTAAACGAGATTTTTTAATTTAGGCTTTAACTTTTATTTTTTTGCAATGTTATACACCATCCCTTAATTAAAACATCATGCTTCAGTTTTTCAGTCACCCTTGTCCATTCCTTCTGCATGTTTCATCCCCTATCGTTTTTTCCCTACTTATTTTGCTCTCTCTTTCATTTTCACACACACACACATTTATATATATATATATACCGTAAAGTGGGTATACTTTGCACCATGGGTGATACTTTGCACCACCTTCTGTAAAGAAATTGTAGAGCTGGTCATCTCTGATACATGTCATTTTTCATTCTACTTTCTATTGTTTCTGATAGATGGCACTTCAATCTACTTTTTAGTTTACAGAAGTAACAGTCGGTCGCTATTGCTTCAATGCGTTTTTCCTGTCTGAACGTAAAGAAAGTTTTCTGTCTGAAAATTGTGTCCGAAAAAATCCAGTGGAATCAGTATACTGAAACTAGTTACAACAAGCGAGTGGTCTCTAAATCGTAGGTAAATAGGCCCTCCTTTTCTCAAATGCTGTATTTTTTAGTTACATTCTCAAGTTTTTGTAAAAATAATATTTTTTTAAGAACTGACTTGTATTGACCACATTTGGGGTAACATTGCACCAAGTGCAAAGTATCCACAAAAGGCCATAGTTAATTAATTTGATGAAAAGTCTAACAACGGCTTATACAACTTGACATGTTTGCTAAATATCTATAGGTTTTGTGTACTTACTTAATTCCTGATGGTATATTTTTTTCAAAAATGTCAAAAACACACAAACAGCGGCCTTATGCCAGACGATACTGCGATTTTACACCGAAGAGAGTGGAGCAGTGTTTGGAGGCCATTCAAAATGGTACAATCAGTCAAAGAAAGGCTGAAGAAAATCCCCAGAAGGACGATTAACTATAAGCTCAAAGGTCAGCACACAAAACCTGTGGGAAAACCTCCGATATGTGACAAGGGCGAAGAGCAATCCTTCGTAAACTGCATAGTAGACATGAGTGAGTACGGTTTCCCAGTGAGTGTTTTTAACATTCGCTACATTCTAATAGCCTATTTGGATAGATTTGGCAGAAGAGTACGAATATTAAAGAACAACGTACCAGGCTCTGAATGGATAAGATCATTTTTGCAAAGACATAAAACCTTGACTGTTGCTAAAACTAGTCAGTTGCTTAATCGGTTGCCATTAAAAGCGTATGACGATGACGTGCGCCAGAGTTTTCAACAGTTTTTGGAAGAAAACAGATTCAACCCAAAGAATTCAGTCTTAAAACGCAGGAAAACGATACCGATAAAACCAGGTAAGAGCATTGCTCACGATCCAAATGTCGAAATGAACGTTGACGAGACACAAATGCTACCTGAACCAACTACATCAATGATCCCACCTTCCGCATCGAAACTTCCAGCATATCTAGCATTAACTGATTATAGTTACCACGAAAGCTTTGAGGAAGAGGGAGAAGAACAAAAACGATGACTGAAACCAGTTATCGTATTTGTTCTTCCGTTTCATTAGGACCAGTAAAAAAGAAGGTGGGAGAATATGTCGTATTTCATTATAAAGAAGAAAAATTTCCGGGACAAATTTTGGAAATAAAGAAAGACAGAGCTGTTAAATCCATGCAGGAGAGTCTCAAATCGTGGAAGTGGCCGATGAAGGATGACTTTCTTCAATATTCTTGGAAGGATGTAGCGGGTTCCATAAAAGAACCGAAAATGCAATCCAAAAGAGGTTTCTTTACCGTCCCGGAACTTGACCATATTTAGACCTAATTTAATTTTAATTCCTATAACCTATGAAGTACGATATGTTTTAATATCCGCCTTTTATTTTATATAATTTTAAACCTTCAGTATTGAAAAAAAAAACATTTTTGTTAGATTTTTCAATATATTTATCAAGTGTCTTATTTTTCCATAATTATACAATATTATAATCTGCATTTAGTGAACTGTGAGCCAAAACCCTTCACAAGGTGCAACGAAACTTGTAGGATAGCCTTTACTTTGCATCAATTTGGATTCTAGTACGAAAAGTGTAGAGAAAATATCATGGTGCAAAGTTGTACTTTACCCCGGGATACTTTGCACCAAAATATAAATATAAAAAAAAAATACAGGCAAAACAGATAAAAATTTAAAAACATATCAGACATGTTACAGGTATATGTGTTATTACATTGCAATAGTTGAAACCTCAGAAAAAGTAAAAAACCTGATCTGAATAGACAATTTTTTGAAAAAATGCAATATTTTGGTGCAATGTATACCCACTTTACGGTATATATATATATATATATATATATATATATATATATATATATATATATATATATATATATATATATATATATATATATATATATATATATATATATATATATATATATATATATATATATATATATATATATATATATATATATATATATATATATATATATATATATATATATATATATATATATATATATATATATATATATATATATATATATAAATATATATATAAATATATATATATATATATATATATATATATATATATATATATATATATATATATATATATATATATATATATATATATATATATATATATATATATATATATATATATATATATATATATATATATATATATATATATATATATATATATATATATATATATATATATATATATATATATATATATATATGACGTTTCGTATTAATTTTATTTATATTTATCATTAATTCATTAATATCTCGATTTACCGATAAAGTGTTGGTGTAGTGTTTTTTCGGGCTTTCAAGATTACTTTAAAAATGTAAATAGAAAACGAGTTATTACCCTTTTCTTAAATTCCTAAAACAAATATTTAAAAAAAAAATCAAAAAGATGCATCCATGAACACACGAATTTTACCCTGTTGTTCTTTTTATTAATCTTATTTATTAATATTATTATTATTTTCAGAATAATATGAAAACACGTGTTTATCCAAAAAACAAAACATATATGATTTACTCCAAGTAAACAGCGCTGGTCTAGTTGCCATGCCGGTAAATAGGTTGTTGGATAAGGAGTTAGTACGATGCCTAGACTAGATTTTGTAATTCGGCAAAGTACTAGCACCTTAGGGAATATTGGTAAACTTTGGTTTAAATTAAACACAATTCTATGGAACACATTAGTCCCTTTGGTACCTACATGCCATGTGGGTTTGGGTTGTTTACTTAGAGAAAATTACAACAACATCGTCAAGGATAAAGATAACATTAAAATCACCATTAGCACAAAGAAGGTCATGCTCATATAATATCTAAAAATATGTATTTAAAATAATAAAAAAAAAAAACAGAAAAAAAGCAGGTTTACATTAAGAAGTATGTACATATATTTTTTTCTCGTTTTTATTTATACATATCTGATCAGTGTTAAATATTTTGAGTGGATTTATTGATTAACAGTTAAAGTTTTGCACGCCTCCGGAGTGTAGTAGTAAGCGCGTTTAGCTACCGCGTCTGAGATCCCGGGTTTAATTCCCAAGGAAGTCATATTAAATAAATATGATTTGGACTCTTTTATTGATTAAGTTTTACTTGGGACTGATTAAAAAAGGGCATTACTCATCATCTTCCCTTCATGCAATATTAAGATAACACTGAGTTTATTCGATGTAGTACCCTATTCACCATAGGATAATAATTAGTAGTATAACAATCGTTTGAATGGGGATGATACCAGTTCAAATTGTTATTGGATTGAGAAGATACTGTGTTTTACATTTGATCGTATTTTAATAATTTTTTTAAAGGATTGATTTCATTTTGATGTCAATGCCGAGTTTGATTGATGACTCAATTGCGGGATGAAACAATGGTAATTATTAATTTAGGTATTGACACAATACAATGGGAGTAGCCAGTACACACTCACCTGCGTGTTGGGTGCCGAGGCGACGAGTCCTCCTCTAAAAATATACATCATCAATCCTCGCTGAGCTGTCCGTTCCACGTCATTCAATCAATAACCTTCCAAGTGACAGGTACTCCAGCCGGGGCGCGTCCGCGCTATATTTTTTGCCCCTGTAAATCTAGCCCTCTCAACACGCCCGCGCTGGATGTGCTAGCGCCAAAAGAGGAGAATGGGACATTATCAATCGAACAAAGCCTCAAAGTAAACTTCGTAATGGGGCGGAAGCGGGTGGGCAGGTTTTATCGCGAGAGCGAACGAGCCCGTGTAATAAAGCGCCTAATATTGAATCAACATCTGACGGCAGGCAGTTTATTTTAATTCCAACTTGAAAATAATAACGGTCGGGGGGACGAACGGAAGAAGTCCCTTCTCCTCTTCTTCGGCAGCGAAAACAAAAGCTTAATTTGTATATTCGGTCGTTAAAGATGAATAGCGATGTTGTTTTTCCATATAACTTCAGCAGTCGAGTCGGGGACTAGTTTATGCTCGACGGGCAAAAGGCTCCTTATTTGAATAGATAACCGGGAGCGGAAGTTGGACTAACTTTGCGAAGACCAATCGGATAATTGAAAAAAGTTTCGCAGAAATTTATGATCTTTCCGAACGCAAAACAATAAAATGATTCTGGGCTGTAAAGTTTCTGAGATAATATGGTACCGTAATGATCGTGTCGAAAGAGGTAACATAAATTATGCATTCATTTTAACACAACAGCCGAGTTTTAATTTAAATGAGAGTTGCTGAAACATTTATCTCTCTTCCGAATCTTAAAGGAATGGTATATATTATAAAACGAATATCATAAGTAGCATAAAACTGTCAGTTATATTTTACAACATATTTATGTCGGCTAAAAATATAATAAATTTCAGACATATTGTTAAATTTTGTAATTTTTTTATTTTCTTATCATTATTGCGTTTTTTTAAATGTATTTAAAAGACAAAATTTTAATTACATAAATACACACCTTCTGACACTTTTTTTCTTAGCATTTTACTAGCTTTACAAACCGATGTGAATTGTAATACTTGTACAAGGTATCGAGGAACTATGTATGTGATTTGGCTGAATACTCGGTTGCATTACGCGATTTATTTTCAAAGACTCTTTACATGAACAGTTCCTCGGCTACAAAACTGTTCTTCTTTATTCGTTTATTGTACCCATGCACGCACTTACACCCTCTGTTACCCGCTCACATAGGCTTAAAATATTGCCATAAATATTTTTGGCATAAAATATTGCCTAAAATTGTGATATTTCTTCATATACCTTTATAGCATTTTTAAAAATAAATATTCTTTACCATACAAGTATGTGCAAAAATCACTTTCTTATACTTGTACACGCAAGCTGCACTCTGCACATTATTTGTTGAATACCCCTATTTCTTATGCTTATTAGACACATGTAACTATAATATAAAATAACCGTCTCAAATTTCTTTCTAAAAAAGGTCAAAAATCACAATTTTTGAAAAATTAATTGATATTGCATAGTTGTTTAATTGTACTAAAAACGACAAACAATATATTTTTTTATTTAGCGTAGTTCACTAGGTAGCCAATAAGATGATAAAGAAAAAGATGGTCTACTTAAAAAAAAAATATTTTGTTGTTGCATTTTTTCAAAAAAAACTTTGTTATATTTATAGATGAAAATTGTGAAATACAAAAATACAGATACCTCCTATATATCGCTTCAGTCTTAATGTATTAAACCAAACATTTAAAAAATAAAGTTTTAAAGTAAGTCGAATAATATTCAATTATGCCTTATCCGACATCAATTTTAAAAAAATATAACATGTCCATTAAAAGAAACTTACAAATTATAGGCTAAGATAAAATTAAGAACAGTGGAATCTCTCGTAACGAGCACAATTCGTTCCAGGATCTTACTCGTTAAGTGAAACATTTTTTGTTTTGACTGTTGCGGAGGTCCTGGCTCAGAAGCTAATGTCGTGAAAAAGGGACTCGACCTTTCTCTGTAACTCATGCGAAATGTCGCACGATAAGGGAGAACTTTTTCACATTTTTTCTTCTCGTTATACGAATCACGAATTATGAGAAGTGCTCGTTATAAGAGGTTCCACTGTACAATTTAAAAAATGCAATAAATATCTACAAAATAACAACAATACAGGAATCCTTTCTTTAGAAGAGATATTTTGAATTTTTCTGTGAAATTGCAATTAATGGAATTGGGGACAATACTGCTACAAAGTATCATAATTACGGGAGAAACCATCTAATCAAAATGTTTCGCGGCGTCATTGTTCGTTCGTGACTTTGTGTCGGCCCGCCTGCAACAAATAGTACAAACAATATGCAATGTAATCCTTTTGGCCGTGTTATTTCTCGATCACAAAGAGGAGCAATTAATTTGTGTGCCAATTACATCGCTAAAGGATACAGGAGAGCGAAATATAATCCACCTTTGCCGTACAATAACTATTGTACCTTACATTATGATTTGGGTATTAGGCGATGCCCGACTGGTTGTATAATGTACACCGGCATAGCTACGCCAACACCCGGTAGCTATGTACAATCCACAGCACTGTTGTTACCTAGCATTGTAGTCCTTTTGTTAAATGTGAGCGCCCAGCATTAACCGAATACGAACATTACTCGTACTTAATACGTTAGAGAGATTTCCAAACATAATGAATTTGCGTAGTCATTTAAATTGTAATTTACAAAGTTTTACATATATGTAGGATGAAGGCGGGATTCCGGATTTTGTCGGGAATAATTTACATATTATTTGGCTACGTAGTTTGCGGGAGAGAGTGTGTGTCTAACCTACTTTTCTACAAACATATGTAAGATTTATGCAAAAAGGCTGAACATTTAATTTTACTTCTAAAACGCAGATGTTCTGTGAATTATATCGGCTATTACAATAAGGTTTAGTGTTTGTTTCCCTTTATTTGTTTTGGGTGATTATTTTTTAAGCACGTACATCAGATTTAAAGGGATTAAGTTAATTTAGATTTTTTTTAAAAGCTACATTTTATCCAAAAAATTCAAATGCAGATTTATTTTATTTTTTATTCGTGTGGCTTTCCATCTCCATCTTGCCAATCTTGCCAAACAGGAAATACAATTCTGATGTTTTGATAGTTATTTTTTTTAAAGATAATAAACATAAAAAAATAATAACTTGTTTTCCTAAATCATACATCAATATATATTATAGATATAGTATCCTAAAAATTGAGATTTCGAATGTTGCGCATGATAAGCTAACACATGAAATAATAAATAATGTTGAATTGATATGTACAACAAAAACTTTGGAATGGAGATATTCGTGGTTTATTTTAGTAACTAAATATACTATCACCTTACTTATTTGACATTTATGAGTCTAAATCTAAGATCATAAATTTTTAATAGGCTTAGCAATATAATGAGTAGCGTTTTTATAAAAGTGAAAGATTTATTACTGTTATTTTAACAAAAATACTTTTCCACATTTTCACAATTTTTGTTATGATAAGAAAGACCGTTTTAATTTTTATTACTACGAATGTAATGCCCAGATCCATTATCTTATAAAACGCAAAATAAAAATGTACATAATGACATCGTGAACTAAGAATATTTCAAGAAAACGGATGATTTTTACGTAAATGCTATCATATTGTAAATGCAATGAGAAGAAAATATATTCATGTTATGTTATAAGATAAAAATATTTATTTTTTAAATTTATTTTAAATTTTTCTATTATTTACTTTTCATACGATTTTAAGGAAGTAGTTTAATATATTCATATGTACTTCTAATTTTTGTCTTCACTCAATGTACATAGGCCACTGCATCAAATATTAGCAGTATTATTTTGATTATAAAATACACGAAGAAAATGTGAGCATCTAATAGAGAAATAAATAAAAAACTGTAAACCTCCAGGTTGGCAATTATTAAAATGTGTAAATATTTTGCGTAAACCTAAACACAATCTATTCCTGATAACTCATAATCTGACGTACTATAATAGTCCTATTTTATGCGATATATTTAAATAAATATTTTCAACTAAGAGACATTATTCATTTATTCGAATCCCAAAGCTTCATTAGCGAGTGATTTTCAAGTGAAATAAATCTCTGAAAATTATAACCGTGAAAGCCTATATCCCTTGTGGATGCTGACCCGTGATCTCACCTTTGTGCTAAAGCTTATCACGTTAGCATGCACGAAGGGTCCTCTCGGTTCAACAAACACATCCAGCAATAACACCAAACATAGGCTCCAAACAACGTGATCCATTGCAGAAGACGTAAGGACGTTAACGATGAAGACTCATAAGCTTAGATAAAATCCCTTTATTTATTTATTTAAACTTCATTTACAGAAAAAAAGGCTGTATGAATTAAGCAAACATTTTTTTATTGAATATTTATGAAAATTACAAATTGATGATATTAAGAAAGGCAAAGAAAAATGGGAGTTTTGGGAAGGAGGTAGAGGTAAAAACTGTTAGGATTCTAATGATAGATAGTATTGTTTAAGAAGTTTCATAAAATTTTTCTTTTTCTTCGAAATACTGCAGTAAAGTAAATTTATCTATTAAATTTTAGTTTATTTCCATTATAAATCACGTATTATACGAACGTAAAATTACTGACTTTTATTTCTCAATATTATTACAGTCGTAATTTACTGTGCACTGCTTTTATCGAATAACGAATTTCTCTGAAATTAATTCAATACTCATAAATTTTATATACATAGGTAACCGATGAAATTAGTAGTCATTCCATTCAAAGAAGCTTATTGATTTTGTTACGTCAACTCGTGTCCATTATGAAGTAAATCAATGCTTATGTTATATTTAGATGTGACCCATTTGATGTTTTCAGTCTTCGTTTTCACATAGGTAGTTCAAAAGTTCTCGATTCCGCTTAGCTGAGCTGCTGGTTAATTGGGGCAGTCGCTTATAAGGGCCAAATCTCAAGGAATAGAAACCAAACTATGGAAATTATAATAATTTTCATCCCTTTCTTGGGACATTATTCAAATTAAGTAAATTTAGGATCACACTTCTCCAAATTTCAATGTTATTTGTCGCGTCAAACGATTATAGGTTAAATATTTTGTTTATTAATTTTGTACATTATTATTATTAAACTTTATTTAATTTTTTATATATTTTTACCTGCTTCCAACAAATAAATGTACCTTATAAATTTCAGTTTTGAAACGACATTTCTTGATGGAACGGCTATTTATATGATGAAGTAATTAATTTTTTTCCGCTTTTATTTTATTTGATCAGTGATCAGGTTTCGTCTAAAAGATTAAACCCGGTCACTGGTCAAATAAAAAAATATATAGCTATTGGTTTATTAAATAAACATTCCTTTTAACATTTAACTAATTTTAATAAATCATACTGTTACTTATTGCTAATGAGCAAAATAGTCAATACCGTTGATTATCCACAAAATAATAATTTTTCAAATACTTATAGCAAAGCTTTGTTCTTTTTTATACTTCATGTACCCATGATCATAAATGGCAAAAAGCAGAATTCTCTATTTTGAAAGAAGCTTATTTGAAACAACTTACTGTTTCATTGCAATCTGATGATATATTAAAATATTAAAGACGACCATTTTGTTAATGTTAATCAGATTGTGAATAACTTTTTGAGCCTAATATTTTATTAAATGAGAATAAAAAGATCGTCTTATCATTTTAAATGGTAGAAGCATAGATGTTCTGAATATCTAAAAGTGTATAAAAAAATGTCTCAAATATACATGAGTAGTTTTTTTTTCTGTTTTGAATATTGAAAGCATTAACTTTGTGGATCATATTGATATATTATTTCGAGAAATAAAAATACTTTGTGTTTTGATCCACTCTAATTTTTATTAACCTACTAGTTTCGGCAACAATCTGTTGACCTCTTCAGGGTTTAGTCATAAATTAAACCCTGAAGAGGGCAACAGGTTGGTGCCGAAACTAGTTGGTTAATAAAAATGTGAGTGGATCAAAAATCAAAGTATTTTTATTTCTCGAAATAATATAGTTTTTTTTTCTTTTGATATAACAGTAATGTACATAGATAAAGGAGATGGTACTATTGGAAACGTAATAGCTTAATCAAATCAAAGAGCGATTCCTATCCCTGCCCATATGCAGGTGACAATGAACATACAGCAGCTCTTCTTGTTCGAGAACATTGAGCACTCAATTTTAATTAGTGTTCACTCTCCGAGAGTGGGATAGAATGCAGGACTGGACACATGCATAGGTGCTGATGGTACATACCAGTACAGGTGGTATTAAACACAGTGCCTATGTAACTAACGTAGTAAGTATTAAGGTATGTGGAGAAACGTTCAGTTATGGGCACTGTGACAACTAACCAGCTTTAGTCACGGCTATATTACAAACCGCCTCCATAGTGTTATGTTCAGCACACTCGGCTACAGTTCTGGAGGTCACGGATTCGATTACCAGAGGGGGTTCAAATAAATATAAGTGATTTTAATACTCTAATATTTATTCAATTCCACCCTGGACTGGTATCTTAAGCGGAGGGCTGATCACCTTTCATTCATGTGTTAACGATCAAGTTAACACTGCGTTTATATGTTAAAGTGCCCTATGCACCGTTGGGGTGCGGATAAAGATTTAAAGACGAAAAAGATATTACAAACTCTACTGGATGTACCTCTATTAAATTTAAATATGGTTAATAAATCTATCTTCTGTTTTCGAAAATCCTTATTAACATGGTGGCTATATTACAAACTCTACTGAATGAACGTATTAAATTAAAAATATTGTAAAAAAATTGAGCTTTGGTTCTCTGAAATACTTGTTAACAAAGTAATTTTTAATGCTAAAAATGTTTGTCTTGTTCTAACTTCACTGCACATATATAAACTTAAAGGTTTTAAAACATTTTATTATATCTTAAAAGGAAGGAAGCAAGTATGCATTTTAATTAAAAACTATAATTTTAACTAGCTAGTAACTATGTACCTTTAAGAACTTTATTTTAAAATTCATTTTCAGTAAGTTCACTTAAAGTTCAATTTTATTTTAAGATTGGTGATGAAGAATATTGTTTTTATAATATAAAATATTGTTGTACGATAGCGTGTATATTGAAAAATATAATTTGAGTAAATAACGCTATAAATGTGAAATGTCATAACTATTACAAATTGTCTACTGCGAGGGATTTGTTGTATCTAGGCGTAGGTGTAATATGCTTGGAGCAGCTAATTATGAATAGCTAGCAGAATGGCTGCCGCCGATAGCCGTATGCATCGGCAATATTTTAATCGCATCACTTCACAAAATCACCCTCCGGCCCATCCCCTGTAATAATTGGTAGCGACCCACATTACACGGACAGGTAACGCTGAGCGGACAGCATCAAAGCCACTTAATGACTTTCCCCGTTAATTAGTGATTACACACATTAAACCCCCCCCCCTCTCGTGTGAAGCACATTACTCGACTTAACGACGTTGATTATGTGTGCATATTATCCGGTTTATAAACTATTTTATGAAGAAATACGAAGATGAGCCAAGAGCGTGAGGCACTTTAATATGGTGTGGCAAAAGACATCCGAGTGAGGAGCTCAAAAATCTAATTACATTAGTTGCGTGAGTAGTAGAAAGTAGTGTGAAGAAAAGAGTACAAAGATATGTTACAAATTTTCAGTGATGCTGTCATTGCACGTATATCCAATTTTTATTAGCAGAAGAAGAAAAAAATATGAATCATAAAGGTCTTTGCTAACTGAAAGAAACTAACTAATCTGAACCATAGATATTGCCGAGAATGCGAAAGAATGTGTCAGTTGAAACAAAAAAAAAACAGCTGTTAATCATATGTAGAATTGTGAATGTTAAAACATTTTGATTGTGCCCAAATACTTATTCACAAAATCTGGATTATCACAAATTACGGGAGTTATTTTCATATTATTTTTTGACATCTCATCATATATAAAAATAAATCCAGTAATTGGAGATAATCTAAATTTTGTGAACAAGTGTTTGGACATACTCAAAATGTTGTAAATAAATTATCTGGTTGAATTATAAGGTTAAATAATAAAAATTAAAATGATATTTTCTGGCGTTTCTCATGTATGTGATTAAAGTCCAGGATTCGGACCTTACATACTGATATAAGAGTTTCTGCTCAATAAAAAGGTTCTTTTCATCTCACCAATAGATGTCTCTAGTGAAGTTCTAGTGATTCAATAAACATGTTTCTGAATTGGTTTATACATATAGAACTTCCGAGAATTTGAATAGTGTGGTTGTCAATAATGGGTAGAATTGGTAAATGTTACACGTGTGTAAAGTAATCACTTAAACCAGCCTATGACGGTCGTCAGCCCCGTAAATGCCCAGACTTCCATATTCTTCTTCATCTTTGATGAGATATAAAAAAATAATGTGTACGTTAAACATGTATAAAGTGATGAAAAGCGCCGTTGCGTAGTTGGGTAGACGTTCGACTGTGAAACTGGCGTCGCAGGTTCGATTCATGCCAATTGCAAAAATAAACTCAAGAAATATTTGTTGGCAATTGATCTAGGTATTTGTGATGCATTATTAACATTTACCTTCCCTATCCTTACATCCGAACTGCAGAGAGTTATTGAAAAAATCAATCTGGCCAATGACAAGTCATAAGCCCTGTAAATACTAAGACTTCCATATTCCAAATACATCCCTCATCACGTGATATATAATATATTATTAAGTAGATCAAAAATGCCAATATAACATCGAAACATTCACAATTTTTATGTAGGTACCTTAGAATATTTTTTTCTGTACGTGTAGTTAATTGTTATTTATAGAAATGCAATTTGATAAGTCATTAAAAATATATATCGCTCACTCCTTTCAAGAACGTCATAAATCAAAAAACTTGATCTTTCAGGAGAACGTTTTAAAGTTTAAAAATATAATACAATGTATTAAAAATAAATATCAAGCCACTTATTGAACTTTTTACCGTGTAACAGATCTTTTTAGATAAAACCTGAACGTTTTTTCTCCATTTGAAAAATATTCAGTTTATTTAAAAAAAAAAATTAAACAATACTTTTTCTTCAAAATGCAAAAACCACACTTTCTGCTCTGTAGCGGGTAAATATTAAATTTAAAATATGCCGCTTTTGCAGGGATATAGTACATTTTGTGGGCATTCCGAAAACATGCACAACTGAAAATTGGCGATTTTTGATTTATGACGTTCTTGAAAGGAGTGAGCGATATGAATTGAAAGTAATAATACTTACACTCTTACCAGTTATCAATCAATTTCATTTATGGTTAATCTGAACTAAATAATCAATGATAATAATTATAGATTAACGAATAGGTAATGGATTAAGTTATTTTAAAAATGAAAAACAAATTGAGAATTCATGCCCAAATATATGGTATCCGAATCGTATTTGGTATTATAATAATGTAAAATTAAATCATTTCGCTTTTTGCTTGAATTCATAATCAATTAATAAAAAAAGTGATAAAACCATCCGCATTTTCGACAGAGATCTAGTTTTATATCGTAGAAATAAATATCAAATGAAAAACTAATACAATTTAATGTTCTCATAAAATAATCTTAATATAAACGTTTGCTTATGACACTTTGTTCATCTTTTAATAAACCAACGTTGTTAGAATACTAGAAGCATTGAATTTATTAATATATATCTGTGATAAACATATGAAAGGATCTCTTGAAATTAATCAAACATTTAATTCACAACAAACCAGCAAATAATATGGTACTAGATCCGAATTATTTCCTAATTAATTTGCAAATAGCCTCACTCAGCAAATATCGAACCAATTTCTATCCCATATTAGTTCACCGCATTCAATTAATCCATTAGGTTTGTGACATTCCCCTTACTGGGAGCTTTCTCTCCGATAATGATAGCCATTTTGTTCAGAACGAGTATAGATACATATGTCGATGCTATTTCCGGAGCCATTCGAGATTCGAAATCAATGGAAAGATGCCATTCCGTGGACCACACGTACATAATTTAACCGGTAAATGTTCCCGAATATACTTCATTCCTCTATCGCCCATTTCACCGAAGTGGCCAAGAGCTATGCTAACCTCTGCGTATATAAACATGCACATATGTGTGTACGTAGGTAGCGTAGAGCTGAATTTTTAGCGTCCATCGCATGTAGTAAAAGTGCTTTATGATACTCTTAAACTCGGCGCTGCACTGTCACAGCGCCAGCGGTCTTCAATTACAAAGAAGATTTTAACGAACACATTCTCGAATCGAAAAAGTAAAAATAGACATCATTTAAGTTGGGAATGTAGACAATGCTTGATTGTGTTGATATCTGAACGATGCGAGTAGCAGATATACGAGTGAATCGTGTAAAGTGTGCGTGCATAGACAATCCGTATCAAAAGTAAGATTTTTTTATTTCAATAAAAGAGAAAAAAAATACCATAATTTTACTATTCTTGTCAATTCTAAAAAAAATACCGAAACTTTTTAATTTTAATGTAGGTACAAAATTCAAGCATATTGACAGTCAATAATAAAAAAAGAAGAAAACAAAGATAAAAAACAATAGTTCAACTAAAAATGTAAATGTATCACATGTAAGCAACTTTTTTGGTATTCCTCACATATTATATTTTAGCTAATATAATTATCATAATTACTATCATCACGCCATTTCTCTGCAAGGGTATGCATAGAGGATAGAACGCCACACTCTTTTGTCCTGAGATACCCTCTTAGCTTGCTTCACGTCCATACTAGTCATACATGCCCTTCGATTACGTAAACTTTTGACACCAATATATTTTAGGTTCTAGTTTCAATAATGAAACAAAACTGTATCCAGTCTTTTAAAAAAAAAATATATTTACATATATTTTCAATAATGAAAGAAAACTGTATACGGTGTTTTAAAAAAAAAAAATTACATATATTTACCTGCGTTATGGAAACTAATATGTTATGGCCGAAATACGCAAACTGGAGTCCGAAAATGGTGGAAAATTGGAAAGGAAATGATCATAAAACAGTAATGAACAAATCGTTCGGCAGCTCTTGGTATGGTTGAACAAACTCGGTGGCAGATATTCAGCTGGGCGCAGTCCACGGAAACAATAAATCGCTGAAACAACCCGGGCGCATGCAAGTACGGGTATCTGCATGCTTTATGCGGCCCTGGTACGACCCCACCTTGACCTGCAAATATCCAAACCTTAGGGTTTCGAAAAGTTGTCATCGATCTCCAGCAAATAACAACATATCGCTGTTTCTTGAATCATTACATGAAACAATAGCACTAGCAAAGATACGGAATATGTAATCATGCAAGAAGATTTCAATATTGACATTCTGAAACATGGGCACAAACAACGAAACAACTTCGAACTCATTGAAATCAGCAAAACTTATTTCAATCAGCTATTAATAAAACTACGAGAAAATATGAATACAGTGAATCTTGTATTGATCATATAGTGGCAATAAATAAGAAAAAAAAATCATAAGAAAGTTAATCATCCCAGTCAAAGACATGTAGTCATATTACTATCGTTTCATACTTGTCAATTTCTCACTGTAATAATCTGTACTTATTTTGTAAACATAACTTTTTATTTTATTTTATGTTGTTATATCTGTAATTTCAATATTTTAATTATTTGAAAACGTTAATGAACGTCTCGTCACGGGTTCTACCTAGTGACAGATTTACCAAAAAAATAAAATTTTGTAAAAAGTAATGATAAACAAATAAATAAATAAAACTATGGATAAAATCATATCAATTATTACAACAGATTATTTTTTTGGAAGCTGTCCCACCGCATTCCCAGATCTGATATGAAGCATCTATAGGCTTCTCAGACCTTCTCTTGCAAAACATTAAAAAAAACTAATTTGTGAAATTTATTGAAAATGCGAAACAAACTTGTTTTTACAATCCCGATTTTACTGTAAATTTACATTTAAAAGCTTTCAATATCCCTGTCACTGCCAATCAAAATAAATACAAGTGTGTAAATCCACCACCAAATTAATAGATATTATGAAAACAAAAGTGATCTTTAATCTGGTAATATTTCGGGATATTAACCCGTTGAACCTGACCCGAGACAGTATCAGGAATAACACGCAAGTCATTACTCACGCTGAAACTGTCTGGGGTCGGCTTCAGCTTGGGTTAATCAACTTATTACGAACATAACGGCGATAACTAGCATAAAAACCGAACTTCATTCGCCAAATAGATAAATTATCACAATTTCTTTTTTTGAATTCCATAGAAACGGTTCGCAGTAGAGGTTAGTCATTCGTGAACAAACGGATCTTGATCACCGTTCGTTTATAACGATTCAGTAATCAGATCCCAATTTCGAGTGAATCTCGTTCACTTATTCTACAAAATTATAGATTTATCAACTCACTGACTTACTGAATTATGGGTTTAGTAAAAACAGTCACGGCGATCGTTGTTTTTCAAGTACCAAATAAAACCCTAGATTTAATACAATTATAAAATGAAGTGATTTTTTTACAAAAGCCCTTTTTAAAAAATATTTAAAATATCAACCCTTTCAAAGAAATTCTAAATTAAATTTAAAAATTCCATTTCATCATGAAAATAAAACACAATTTAATTTTTATCGGAAAAATATGTTTATCCATAAGTTTTGTGATTATAAGTTGCATCGTAGAACTCTAGGTGTATATTGTGACAACCTATATTAAACAGTAACTGTATTTTCGTATTAAAATCAAACAGAGAAAATGCATGGAAAATACAAACCCAGCTTAAAAA
This sequence comes from Brachycentrus maculatus, assembly GCF_059751285.1. Taxonomy (NCBI): domain Eukaryota; kingdom Metazoa; phylum Arthropoda; class Insecta; order Trichoptera; family Brachycentridae; genus Brachycentrus; species Brachycentrus maculatus. The sequence continues at coordinate 72,608 of NW_028281141.1, forward strand.
TACAAATCACACATTGGAATATGTTTTATATGTTGTTTTACTAAGGTATTGTGAAGTTTTTTTTATCATGTGCGATAAGTTCGAATTCATGCAGAGGTGGTAAAGTTTCCGTGTTGACATTACGATCCAGAGATAGCCTTTGAAAGATTATACCTTTCTCTTGGATGGCACTACAAAATCTTCGCCATAAATTTTATTGTAGCAAACTGGGCTAAAGTAAAATATCAGATATAGAAGACCTGCATTGCCGTAGAATATGCAAACATTATAATTAAACTAGTGCGCAATTTTTCATAACTAGGTCCATATTTAAAAGTAATTTCATTTCATTGTTACGGCGTTGTTCAAACTTTTTTTTTTATAAATTCGGATGTAAAAAAATAAAACTTCAATAAAATATATCATTGAAAACGTAACGTTTTTAAATTGAAGTTTTACTTGGTAATCACCACTGCTTCTTAAAATCTATTGTGATGCGTATTTTTATGCATTTTGCATCATTTTTAAAAACCGTATATACGGTGTTATAATATTGAAAATGGATAGATTTTACCACAAAGTGACGGCCGAATCAATTAATGAAAAATGTAAACTATTTAAAAATGTAATGTTTTTGAATTAATTTTAAATCAAACACAGATTTTTCGAATCTACTTAGTTAAATAAATTAAAATATAGTTCTAAAAATTAAACGCCAAATCAATAAATAAATGTAGCGTTATTGATATCATATCAATCAACATATTCATAAAATTGATAAAACATAAAAATAAAAATTGTATGTATGTACGTATGCCATTTTTAAATGATATACATACATACATACATTGCTTAATTTTCTTAATATAAATCTAAAATATTTTACTATTTATTTTATTTTATTTATATTCGGTGACGAAATGGACAAAACGTACTACATATAACAAAATGTTGTTGCAGAAGAAAATTATTTGTGAAATTATAATCGTGGATAACTTTTATTAGTTGTGAGTTCAATATTACTTTTTAATGGTTTCATAAAAAACATCTACAAACATAATTAAAATATCAAGAACATAGCTTGTTGCGTTTTTGTAAAGATTTTATTTTATAACAAAGATATCAGGATCATGCAAACAACACTAAATCCAATATCAAGTTTATTTGATAATGAGAATCAGATAGAGCAGTTAACACGTGTAAAGAATTTAGCGGAAATAGAAAACATTTATGCAAACAAACATGTGCGTGTTGTCAAACTAATGAGTATGTTTATTTTCACCACGATTTTTATTATAAACATGTTGAACAAATAATTCAACGTGCAAGTGGGTACTTACGTACATATACATTTTATATCTTAACGTTTTAAAAATAATACTCGCGTAATGCGATATACAAAATAAAAATGCACCGAGGAGAAGTATTTGCGACATGATGAATGTTCATAGTATATTATTTTCTCTTAAGTGTGAAAGATAAAAGTGATAAAATTAAATGAAATAAAAATGTTAAACCATTACGTTTACCTCATTTTCGATTAAAAAATTGCTTAAAAAAAATAGTTAACAAAAAAATAGTATTTTTGAAATTTAAATTAGAGGGACTAGATTTTAAAAGTATTTTAAAATTTCAAATTATCAATAACATACTTTTAAGAAGACAAATAATTTTTTTATTTGTATTCCCTATTAAAGTATTCAATATGCAAATCAAACACTCTCGTTATCATTCATCGTTTACTTTGTGAAATACCACTTTAAAAAAAACTACTTTGTTATTACCATTTATGGAATAATTATTTTATCATCAGGTCAAATATAGATAAAAATGAAATTGTAACGGTCTAAAATTTATAAATAAATAATATTTTTTGTATTAATTTTATTTTTGTATAAATGTGAGATTGTTACAACTGCATTTTTATCTGCATTTAACCTGATGATGAAATAATGATTTCGAAACCGGTAGTCACGAAGTAGTATTTTTGAAAGTGGTATTACACAAAGTGAACGATGAATGATAAGGAGTTTAACAATGCTTTTAATATGCAAAATATAAATTGAGCATATCATTTAGATTTTACTGTTTACTACTAATTGTTAATAGTTATGTTATCTACGTATAAGGACGGAAAATTAAAAGACAAATTATTTGATAAAGTTCACGAAAATTCTCGTAGGACATTTTTGCAATGAGTTACAATTGGAAGTGGGATTAGTTACTCGAACTTGGAATTAGATCGTTATGCAAACTCGTAGATCGGAATACCTGGTGTTTCTAAGCAGCGAATAAACTGAAGTGCTGCCTCTACGTTGGGATACCTCGGCAAGCTTTCTCCATTAGGTTAACCGAAAGCAAGATTGGAAAGCTCCAGCGGCTGAATCCTCAGATAAACTCAATGGTCGTCGTTTGGAATCCCACTAGTTTATTGTATCACCATAACAGTTTAGATGTACGGTATAAAGGTTCTGTAATATCTTATTACGTACTATACAATGACCCACATAACTGATACAGTTTTGCGGTACCCAGATAGTGGTGTGGTTTAACAGGGTAAGTTTGAATTATTAATGGCATCTTAGATACGAAACATCAGTGGGGGATTCAAAATAGTCCCGAGCGAATGAATGAGAAGAATGGCGAAATGTTTTGTTAGTTTATTTTTTATTAATGTATCTAAATATATATATAATTTTTTAAAAAAATGCAATAGAAAACGTACATATGAATAAAACATGTAAGATAAATTATATGGAGACAGTATGTTCATACTTCAACTATAGGTTTCCGAATATATGTATTTTGTTAACTTAAAGGTAATAATACCTTAAACATAAAAATGTATGAAAAATTATTTTTACTTTTTAAGACATTTAAAATTTTACGTGTGTATGTATGAAAAATTATTTTTACTGTTTAAGACGACATTTAAAATTTTACGTGTGTGTAAACAATCATTAAATTTGCATTTAATATTTTTTCCTAGATTGACTATCAAACTTTAAATTAATTACTGATTGCTTTGCTTCAATAATGTATCACAAAAATAAATGTATTTAAAATCAGGATTGCATTTTTTGCGAGTCATTTGAGATTGAAAAATAATGATATTCGATCCTTTATAAAACCGACATTACATTATGAATGTATTCATTTGCAAACCAAAGATACTTTTTTTACGCAACTAATCAAGAATTTGAATTATAAAATATGTTTAATTTAGCTGTATCTAATTTTTAAAAAAAGAACTCTTGATATCAAACAAAAATATTTCATTGAAAAACTTGTCATTTTCATTATGCCCACTAAGTCTGCAATTCATCCATATGTAGTTAAAAATTTTGTATTAGAAACAAAAGTATTTTTTTCCAATACGAATCAATAATTTGCATATAATATCAGAATATCTGGCAATCTACACGTATCTCAAGAAACAAAAGTCTTTAAACGAATTATTTACACGCTGAATAAATCAAAGCGTCAACAAGAGACGCTGTGCGGACTATTTTATTCGGACGAGGTCTCATTTCACGGCAGCGTACGTGATCGGAAATAATGATCGAGAAATAAGGCAAAGAACTACTTTGTATTCGTAAATCTTTGATTAAAATGCGCGCAACGGATACGTGAAGCGGTCCGAGCGGACCTCCTCGCTACAAGTGGCTCCGAAAACCTTTCGGTAACATGTCAGGAAACAGGCACGTCTCCCAAGTTGCGGGTCTGGTAGGCCCTTAAAAAACAAGCATCGCCCCCTAGTTATGGGACTCCCCAGAACAAGCCTCATCCTTTAGTTATGGGTCCGAGGAACCCTTAGCGGTCATTTCAAGATTTCCATCTCACTTCGTGCATCCCTTTGGGATTTGAAGGGGTGTGACGGTAGGAACTTTGAACAACTAGAAGCTCTAGCAAGTCCGTAGTCCGGAGCAAGCACTAACGAGGCGATAAGGATTCTGTTTGCTTTTGCAATTCGGACGTCTTGGAGTTTTGCTTAAGCATATGTATTTAACATTTAATAACAGTTTCATTAAAACGTAAAAATTAAGTTGAATTTAAATAAAAATTTTATGTATTCAAGTTAGATAAAACTCGATCAAAGTATATTTATTGTTAACTGGATAATTTTATCGCATTATCGATTTTTTTGAAACTCTCTTTAAAATACTGTTACGTATGTTTGTGTGTATGTATGCGTACGTATAAGTGCATTATATAAAACCATGCTATTAAAAAAATATAACTTGTATGTTTTTTAGAATATGGCATAGGCGAAACAGTAAAATTTAGAAATCTTAGATTAAAAAACAATTAAATGAAACATAAAAAGAATAAGGTAAAAAAAAACAAATAACGTAACATAATCCATATCACAAGCGTAGCAGGATATATTTTTAAATAAAGTACGTGTTGCTGAGATACGTAATAAATATGATTTAAAAAAAAAGCACAACATTGCTGGCTCTAAAAATCCTATTCTCATACATAATCATACTTTTCATAATACAATAATTAAAGAAAACACTTCGTTTTTTACCACTTGAGTTTAATTATAGACTACATGTTTCAGAAGCTAAACTTCCATCATTCAGGTCTGTATAATAACTAAAATATAAAATATAAAATTGTTCTATAAATAAGGATAGGGGGAAAGTAAGGGGAAGGGGTTAGTCAAGGAACGGAGTTTGAAAACAAAGGAAAAATTGAAAGCAATGGCGAAGAATTTTGAAACAATATATTATTTAATAAATTATTATTAGAATTCAGGTTTTTTTGTATTTCTAAATTTTCAAGATAATTCATAATTTGGCCTTTATATGGAACAAGGTGTAATAATTTTAATTTATGGGAGTGAAATGAGTGATTAGTATCTATTATATGATTTGCAAATTCCGAAAAATAATTACTAACAAGACCGCTTTGATGTTCTTTAATTCTAATCTTTAAATTTCTCGCAGTTTGGCCAATATATTTTCTATCACAATCTCCACACGAAATTTCATAAACACCACTTTTTTGTAATAAATCAATTTTAGATTTTGAGTTATCGAGGATTTTATGTAAATTATTATTTGTATAATATGCAGGTTGGATATGGGAGGGTAAGATTTTCGAAATATTTTTAGTTATTGAACCCGTATATAAAATTTTTCGCCAAGATTTATTTTTTATTGAATCATTATTAGGTGCTGAATATATGTATTTTTTGGTAAAATTATTTTTAATTTTATTTTTTAACATTTTATCTATTAGCGCGCTATTATACCCGTTGTTTTTTGCTATTAGTTTAATTGTGTTTAATTCACGATTATAATTTGAGTTACTGAGGGGGATATTAATTAGTCTATTTAATAATGAATGGAAACTGGCCATTTTATGTGAAATGGGATGAATGGAATCAGCTGGAATGACTGTGTCAGTGTGTGTTGGTTTACATAATATGTGTTATGTTTGGTTTCCCCATAAATAGGGCTCTCTTACTTTCTCCGTTTAACTTATATTCTCCTAAACGTGTTTCCAAGAAGCAAAAAAGCCCTCGGAAACTTTGAGGTAGATAAGGAGACTAAAGTGACTTTCTCAAGCGTTCTATAAAAAATGTAATGTATGATAACCAAAGCCTTTAGTACTGTTGACCGTCCATTATCATTCTTATTTTTTCCCCACCCATCCTAGCCCTTCGTTATCGCTGTTTGCTCTTCGTAAAAATAAACAGTGTCAATATTATTGCGGAGAGAAATGTAAAGCTAATAAATTCGTTCCAGCAACCAATAAATCTTTCGACGAAAAAAATGGATGTCGAACAGTAAATCGATTTTCTTTGGTAATAATAACTTGCGATGAGCTTTGATTGCAAGTAATTTAAAATTTTGTAAAACTCATTGTTTTCTGCCTAAAAAATTAATTTGCCATTTTTATTGAAATACAAACATTTAATGTAAACAACACCAGAAAAATTAACTGCGGATCACATTTTTGTTAAAATGTATTTAATAAATGGTACTTACGTATTATTTAACGGTATTTGCGTAATATTTTTTTATGTTTCGAAATGGCCTATTTTCATAAGGAAGTCGATTATCCCACAAACTTACAAACTTTAAGCACCTTTGAGGTAGTATTTAACAAAAATGGAACTATTTACATTACCCAAAAGTATTATTGTTATTATCATATATTTTAATTATATAAATATTTTGCATACATATTGGAAAATTAAATGAGTTGGTTAATGATTCCGAAAAAAAATACTGGTTTTATGAAATTTGCTCACGTAGTGCTATTTCATAAAACATTATTTTTAAATTTTCAATTATCGTCAACAATTGAATGCTACGCGAGAAGCCGTTTAAAATATTCAAATGACCAATTATTGACGTAGTTTCAGTCAATTGTTAAAGCAATTCGCACGTCTTTAAAAAAAAGAGTGTCTAAACGTAAGAGTAAAAAGCAATTTTCGCTCCCTTGGCTGTGCCATTAAGTTGTTAAGAACACACCATTCTTATATTTTCGAGAAAATAAAAAATAACTACATCTCCACCCTAGCATACCAAGTCTCCTTATCTCAACACAACAGTTTACCTTAACGACGAACGCTCAAACATTCAGTTTTCTCGTATAAAATACGAGAACAAACATTTTTCTTTAATTTGACCAATTAGTCGTTATCAGTACTTTAAACCACCGAGGTCATAACCTACCGAAAAAATGTATTTATTTTTCACACTTAATTTTAATGAGATTTTAACATTTAATACCAGGGTGCCGCGGGTTAACTGGTACTTGGTTTGTGAAAAGTTTATAGTATACTTATTCACAACATTTTGAGTGTGTCCAAATACTTGTTCACAAAATCTGGATTATCTCCAATTACATGAGTTACTTTCATATTATTTTTTTGACATCTCATCAAAGATGAAGAAGAATATGGAAGTCTGGGCATTTGCGGGGCTTACGACCGTCATAGGCTGGTTTAAGTGATCACTTTACACACGTGTAACATTCACCAATTCTACCCATTATTGACAACCACACTACTCAAATTCTTGGAAGTTCTATATATATGAACCAATTTAGAAACCTTGTTCATGAATCACTAGAACTTCACTAGAGACATCTATTGGTGAGATGTAAAGAAGCTTTTTATTAAGCAGAAACTCTTATATTAGTATGTGAGATCCAAATCCTGGATTATAATCACACACATGAGAAACGCCAGAAAATACCATTTTCATTTTTATTATTAAGGTTATAATTTGACCAGATAATTTATTTACAACATTTTGAGTGTGTCCAAATACTTGTTCACAAAATCTGGATTATCTCCAATTACAGGAGTTACATTCATATTATTTTTTTTGACATCTCATCAAAGATGAAGAAGAATATGGAAGTCTGGGCATTTACATTTACATTTGCATTTACATTTTCATAATGGGTAGAATTGGTGAATGTTACACGTGTGTAAAGTGATCACTTAAACCAGCCTATGACGGTCGTAAGCCCCGTAAATGCCCAGACTTCCATATTCTTCTTCATCTTTGATGAGATGTCAAAAAAATAGTATACTTATTCGGTTTTTGATACAAAAGTTACGTTATTCATTTTATTGTCTGTATATATTATTCATTATATTGTCTACATGTTCTGAAAATAACTTTACGATCAATTTAAATCCAAAAAAGATATATTTTATTGAAAAGAATTACAAAACAACCCTCATATTGCAACGTAAGGTTAAGAGTACTCAATAACTTCCATCGTAAACACGTTTCATGTTGTCCGCCATACTATAAATAATATGTAATTATGAATTTTTGTATCATGAACACAATTTTTTTATCAGTGTAACCTAAGTTATTTAAAATTGAAATCAAGTTGTGGCTGACTGAATATCGAATCACGGACCTCTTAACTCAACTTGCATGTTGCTACTACGAGTACTTCGATGCAGTTTTTCGCATGGTTAGGTAGTGAAAATGGACACAACATGCGTCTAACCTGATACTCCATTGGCTTCCGCAACGTCCGCAAATCAAGTCACACTTTTCCTCCAGTTTTATAGGCTTTTGACATGACAAAATTTCAGAGTGTAATACATTTTTTAAAGTTTATTTTTATTACCTCCGTCCTTCTTCACTCCTTATGTTATTCACGCTTACCAAAAACATTTTCTTTACAATAATTGTGATCCGTTTACTACTAATACAGTACCAATTCATTCAGTGTCCTAACAAGCAAAATAAGACAAAAACTTGTCAAGATTCACCAATTATTTTTGACACAAAAAAGTATTACATCATCTTCGTAAAGTTTTCTTGAGGTTTTAAGGATGTAGCCAATCAGTTGGAAATTTTGTAAACAAACTGTCCTTTCCTAGTGCGCCCTAGGCGAGGTTGTTGTACACTGAATTATTAAAAGATCCTCGGATAAAATTTCTTTATTGTATTCACTCGGCATATAACGAGGGGAGGTTTGAGTCCTCCCCCAGGGGATGTTGGAGCGATATCGTAGCGACAATTAGTGGTGCGAGGGTGAACAAATTAAAAGAATACCGACGTCGATCGAGCCTCCCCCATCATCGATGGCGTATTGGTAATTATTTTCCATTTTATGCTCATGGCCCATGGCTCTAATTGCCGTAATGTACGAACTTCAAGAAAAAATATTTTGAACAAATTAAAATGCTCGGGCGGAGGATAAGGTCCGCGGATTTTTAACGAGGATAATTTTTAATGAGGTATTTATAAAAAGTACCGCGTTCACCTTTTGCAGATAAAAAGGGACTTATATATATTTAAAAAAATATTTTGAACATGATTATTGAAAACAAAAACGCAACATAGTTATTTGATATTGTTGAGGAAATTTCATTAAAATTCTTATTAATATAACGTATTCTGAATTTTTTTATTTTTTTCTATAATTCTTGAAAACGATTTTGTGTAGTGATTGGATTTAAAACAGGTATATGTAAATTAATAAATTTCATAAAATCGTAACATTTTTATGGTAAGCATTTATTGAACTTATAAGAGCACAAATAACGCATTTGCTTTTGAAAAAATTGCTTAAACTGTATTAAAAAGTTGATACGCCTTATGTGAATAACTCTTATTTTACTTCCTTTTGGTAAAATTAATCGATCACTTTTAATCTCTAAAAATAAATTTTAATTTCTCCGGTTTAAAATTTCCATGGTCGTTTGTTGCGGTACAATTTTACACGGAAATTAACTCTCTATCTATGTAGTAAAAATAATTTTATAATTACTTCAAAACTATACAGGTTTATAACAAACATATATTCAGCAACATTTACTTCCTAATAATGCTGATAAATAAGTGTTTTTAAAATGCTATCAAGTCTTAAAAAAATGAATTATTTAGGTTATGTTAAAGTTATCTACATATACTACGTAGTTAAATTGTAAATAGTAAATTCCTCTAATGAATAAAAGTCCACATGAACAATATATAAACAATACGGATGAACCACATTAGATATGATATTTGTTGCTAATAAGAGATATAGGAGAGAAGGAGTCAAATCGCAACGATATTAGTAATATAAAAGTTAAAACATGACATAAAAAAATTGGATATCGAAACTTATATTTATGATGTTTTTTTACGAAAAGGATATTAAAACATACAAATATTAAAAGCAGAGTGAGGACCAATTTTCGGAGACTAAGTTCTTTATAAAAAAGATGTTTTATGATTCTCGTTTTAATAAAGATGTCATAAAATAAGTAGCACCAAGTAATCGACTCGAATGCGTGACAACGGCAAAAAGTCTTCCCTTTCAGTAAGGTTGTAAAGTGTGGAAATGATTCAGTGGAGGCTTAGCGGCGAGGTACTGAAACTGAAATACTATTTTCTGGTTACTGGATGTTCGTATTATTACCAGCATAAAGAAATTTTACGCGTCTTTTATTACATATTTTCATATTTTCCCAGTGTTTTTTTTTTCGGATATGTCAAGCTCCGCTGAAATATTGACTATCAATATATTGTTAATATACGAGTATTGTATGTACAAGATAAACCATATATTTGGTTTACACACACACATATTTATATATATATATATATATATATATATATATATATATATATATATATATATATATATATATATATATATATAAATATATATAAATATATATATATATATATATATATATGTATATATATATATATATATATATATATATATATATATATATATATATATATATATATATATATATATATATATATATATATATATATATATATATATATATATATATATATATATATATATATATATATATATATATATATATATATATATATATATATATATATATATATATATATATATATATATATATATATATATATTTATATATAAATATATATATATATATATATTTATATATATATATATATATATATATATATATATATATATATATATATATATATATATATATATATATATATATATATATATTTATATATATATATATACACATATATATACATACATACCTGGCGTATGAATAATATGATATTTTTTCTCGTCTTGTATTTATGTTTTCCTAGAAGATGATCAAATAAAGATAAATAAAATTTAATAAATAATGTCGTCCCACTAATTCACAACACGTACAATTTTAATAAAATATCACAATTTGCAATATTTCTCGATCATTAATTCAAAACTCCAAACCTTTTTTTTATAATCTTCAACTTTAATAGAAACAGATATAAGATGAATTTTAAAGAATATCTAGAGAAAAAGTGAACAAAGGAAATAAGGAAGCTCAAGAAGAAAATACAAGATTGGATTGAGCTTTTGCAGAGGGTATCCATCGACAATATACACAATTCAATGCCAGTTTCGTTTATGTCATCCTCCAGCGTTCGTTGTTTATCGAGAGCAATTTCGATAAATAAATAAGAGCATCGGTATTCCGAAAAATCAGAAATAGGAATCTCCAAAAAACAAGTTTAAAAAAAGCGAAATGATCAGTCTTCCTACACATAAATCTCTGCCACAAGGTGCTGCGATCTAATCAAGAGAAAAAAAGATTGATTATATACTCCTCATTTTGCCGGGAGCGCGAAAAGAGAACAAGAAAAGTGGAAAGAAAGGTAGACTGGTGGTACAATACACACCGGCCCACCTACTCCATACCTTTGTCTGGGATTGATGATAAGTTCCACCTAACGGGCAGACAAAAAATGTCTGACAAATTGACACGCCAACGTGGCTCGCGTCGGCCGCACTGAGTGCCGATCGGCGCCGTACAATGGACGGACTTATTACTAGGGCCAACGTATGAGAGGCATTGTGCATTAAAACCAAAAAATATATACACTTGCACTTGAATCGATTGTATCTTCAAAATGCACACACATAAAGCACGTGAATAAAAAAAACGATAAATTATGTAAATAAGTTAAAAAAAACATCGATCTATCTGTTTTCAAAAATTTGAATTTATTGATCATTTTCTTTTTCAGAGTTTCAATAAAAATATTTCCTTCTGATATTAAAAAAAATATATATATTTATTCGTTATTTTTATAAAAAAAGTATTCTTTTGAATATTATTTATAATTTTAAGAAATTTTATTTTGCCTAGCTACAATAAGTTATAACTCCAGATTTATAAGACCTTGATATTTTAAAATGCTGTTATTTTACAACGTTTTGAGTGTGTCCAAATACTTGTTCACAAAATCTGGATTATCTCCAATTACAGGAGTTATTTTCATATTATTTTTTGACATCTCATCAAAGATGAAGAAGAATATGGAAGTCTGGGCATTTACGGGGCTTACGACCGTCATAGGCTGGTTTGAGTGATCACTTTACACACGTGTAACATTCACCAATTCTACCCATTATTGACAACCACACTACTCAAATTCTTGGAAGTTCTATATATATGAACCAATTTAGAAACCTTGTTCATGAATCACTAAAACTTCACTAGAGACATCTATTGGTGAGATGTAAAGAAGCTTTTAATTAAGCAGAAACTGCTGTTATTTTACTTGTTACTTTTCTAATATTTTTTATTGATTTCAAACACGAATTTATTTAGTTGTTGAAGCTGATTCTGTTATATAAAATGCCTGATTATTTTTTTAAAATACTCAATTTTTAATGCAAAAATGAGAGGTGTTATTATTATTTACGAGAATAAACAAGGCTTTTCAATTAATCACTTAACAATTTGACCGGATAAAAAATGACTAGACTGATATTTGGCCACACAAATGAAAATTTTATCTGAACATTTATTCATTTATTTATTGTTTCGGCATTTACTTTGTGGTAAGACATGACGAAAATATGAATGAAAACATATATTTTTTACTACTTCAATGGTAAAAAAACAAGTGTTTTCATTTAAAATTTGAATATTTTTTATGTATCTTATTTTCTTCTCGAATTAAAAAAATGTATTTACGAATTTCAGGTTATATATTCTTTTTTTTTAAAGTTTGCATAAGCATTCAAAAATATTATAAAAAAACTTAACCTTACATAAAAAAAATAAAACAAGTCAACTTAAAAAAAAACGTGGCAAAAAATTTGGCAATATATCGAGAAAAAAATCAGTAAAAAAGCATTAAGTGGCAACCGGCGAACTCAGTCTGGTTGTTTATCTTATGCAATGCAAACAAGTCGAAACACGCGAGCGGTACTCGGGTAGGCGCGATAATTCACATGAGCCGTCCGCGAGCATTGCTCGTTCAAAAGCATAAGTGATTTTATAACTTATTCTTCTTATCAAAAATAATGTTACGTTTTTTTCATTATATTGGTGAATTGCACCTGATACATCATTTTGAAATAATAAGTTGTTAAATTTCCATCTGGCCAAATGATAAGGCCAAAAATTAGTAATAAATATGGGAGTCGAACACTGCAATATATCGTTCCGAACATTTTTAATTTGTAGCCGACAATAAAATATGTAAAATAAAATATGGAAAAAAAGGAAAATAAAGGAATGGGTAAATGATCAAAAATTAATTTTATGAAAATTGCAAAATGTATATATATTCTTAATTTTTCTCTCTTTGTGTGTGTATACTTATTAGGTTAAAATGGTTAAAAATAATATAAAAATGTATTGAAAAAGAACTCCACCGACAAGACACAAAAGGTGGCTTGGTGGGTCTCTGCAAAATTTATTTGATAATATGTTAAAAATTATGATTTAAATAAATATAAACAATTTATGTTAATAGTAGTAATGGTCAGCACGTTCGACTGCCGTTCTGGAGGTCCCGGGTTCGATTCCCAAGGGGGGTAAAATAAATATAAGTGATTTTTTCACTGTAATATTTATTCAATATTATTACCCTGGACTGGTACCTGAAGCGGAGGGCTGATCACCTTTCCTTCATGTGTAAACGATCAAGATAACACTGCGTTTATGTGACGCAGTGCCCTATGCATCATTGGGGTGCGGATAAGGGTTTTATTATTGTTATTATAATGTTAATAAAAAAAATAAAAATAAAAATTCTTTTAGGCTAATTTTTGACCAAATGTCTCATACCCGTTTACCCCTAATATAATAAAAATGTATTATGAAGAAAAAAAAATGCAGTGGGTTGCTGGGTCAGCCTTGCTAAGTTTGTAGAGGGTAGGAAGAGTGTTCGGGTGACTATACAGCGGAGCGGTACGACCACCGGTCGACTTAATTCTCGGGCTAATGGACGTTTCTTGTAAGCCGCCTTTTGCCTTCGATGACCGGCAGCGGGAAAGATAAATTACGTATGGCATAAAAAGCTATTTTGCTCGAGGTCATCTGTTCCTGAATATCGAAGACCGCCTCTTTGAATTCATGTACATATGTATGTGTTAGGGAAAATTTATAGCCAAGTAATCTTTCATATGAAGACTTTTCGACAAAAAAATGAAAGTTTGATGATAATTAGTTACAAAGTAAGTTTTAAAGTAAAAAGAAATCAAGTTATTAACGTGGTCAAAAGACAATTTCATATTTATATAATTAAAACAACACATATAAATTATTACTTAAAACAACGCATATAGATTGCCTAAAGCAAAGATTCTTTTGACAAAACAAAATATTTTTACATCTCAACATAGATGAAGAAGAATATATAAGTCTGTGTATTATCAGAGCTTATGACCTGTCATATACTGGTTGAGTGATCACTATAAACATGTACAGCATTCACCTTTCTACTCATGATTGACAACGATACTACTCAAATGTTTGGAACTCCTACATATTTATATCATTAATCTCATGACACTGTACACGTGAGCTCACTAGAGCCATCTGTGATTGGACTGGTTAGGTTTTTATTAAACAGAGACAGTTTTATTTGGATGCATGCGAGATCCTCACTAAAGACCTAACCTAAATAGAGAAAAGATCCTAACAGATTTCTGAACATGTATTTGAACACACTTAAAGTGTTGTCTATAAATTGTTTAACTTATCGACTTGTCTTTTGATGTTCAAATCGATCAATCAGCTATGTGCAATCCAATAAGTAATAAAGGAATGTATACTTACATAGGTATCACAACAAACGGATAGCTCAGATGAACTCCAACCTCAGTACAGAAAGCATTGGATAATAATGAGAAAGAGCCAGGTTCAGAAGTGGTTGATGTAAAAGATGAAAGTACCAGTCAATCATCACTGATGTTATAAATGAACATATTTTATTATGAAATATGAAAAGTGATAAAAAATATCCTCATTATTTTTTAGAGTAAAAAAATCATAAATTTTCATGTGTGTTAAATATTTATATGATTTGATTTATTCACACTTGGATCTTCTTATACGACGTAAAGTCTATCACGTGCATGCATGAATTTTGATTTTATTCATAATATTAAAATAACTTTTGACATCTTCAGGGACGCTTTTTATAATTCAAGTAAAGTGTCGAGACGCTCGTCTTTTAAATCAAATTATTCATATTCGCATCACGTGTGTAGAAAATGTGAGCAAACAAAACGTTCAAAACAAAGAAATCTCTGCGTATAAATCAAATATTATTAAACTTGTCACTAGGAAGAGTCATTAAATCTCTACTGCATAATCCTGTCTATGTTTGTAAATTTATCCCCAAAAAACTCTTGTGCGGAATACTTTCTATATGAAATTTATCAGATCGATCAGGTGTGGATTTGAAGGTCATGGCCCGTATTTTTAGAGCGCTTCTTAACATAATTTATCGTTTTAAACTCATTAAAATATCTTGATATTTTGACGGATTGATAGTTGGGGATCGAATTTAATATAATCACCAACGTGGTGTTTATTTATAAGTGTTGCATTATATAACTAATCATATATCTACATTCATTGGCACGTTTTTATACTCTATTTAAAAAAAAAATTCAATGAGGAAAGTCGACAAAAAAGTGTATCTAGTTAATGATATAAAAAGAATGAAAAAACATACAATCTTTCCGCTAAATTGATTCATTAATATATTTTTATTAATTTTACTATTTTAGAGTTTATTACCATTAAAGAACTTCATTTATGGTATAAATTTAGGAAAAAAAAACTAAAAGGTTTTGGTCTATAAAGATCAAAGAAAAGTTTTATTGTAGACCTTTGAAAGTACTTTCGTATTTATAAAAAAAGCTTCTTGTGTAAGGTTGTTCTCACTGTATGGGAAAATGTCAAAGGAAGGACAAATAAACCGTTCAATTTTACAAAACAAGGCAAAAGTCTTCATCAGGTACAAAGTATAGTGATGTTGATAAGTATTGTAGTAAAACAAAACACAAAACTTACCTAAAAAGTACGAGAAGAAGTGCTTCTCGGAGGAAAATGCTAAACAACTTCTTTTGTTAAAACTTTTCTTCACTTTGTATCACTTACTTCCGAAAAAATGGCATAAACAAATAATATGCTCAATACTCCTAACTTGGAAATTTTTAACTCAAACACGAAACACTACTTAAGGCACTAATAATTTACTCCGTGCATCTGAAACAAAAATACCGGGAACATTAAAACAGTTCAATAATTTACTTTTCAGGCTCACATGATCATGAGAGCTTTTTAAACACAATATTTTAACCAGTTTTGTGAAAAAATTGAGAAAAAAAATACTTTTAAATAATCACATCCAAGAGTTGAAATTTGTTTACTCTTTTGTGGGATCCATCATAATTTTTTACATTGATTGACCCTTTTTTTGTTTTCTCATAATAAACAAACAATTTACGTTAAATATACATGTAAATTTGAATTAAATCCAAATTAAATTCAGGTAAGCTTACACGGGTTGTTTTGAAAATGAGAATCATGTTTTCGCAGAGTGGGGTACTAATACCAGATATTGTGCCAATTTTTTTTAGTTTGATTTTATTAAACTAAATAGGATTGACGAGGTGTGGGCAGAGAACAGGAATATCCTGGCTCTAGAATATACTAGATTAGACGGGGATCAGGACCGTCGAGGCGCTGCTTAGAGCTGTTCATGACAAGGACAATTATAATACTTTCAAGTGATAGTCGACGTCAGGAGGACCTGAGAAGATAAACATAGATGAAGAAGAAAAACTAATGAACGTAATATGTGCATTGAAATAAAGATGCGGTTTGATAAAAATTTTTAATTTTCATATTAACCGTTGTAAATTTATTCGTCACATCTCGCTCACTCCTTTCAAGAACGTCATAAAAAAAAAAAGATTTTTCAGGAGAACGTTTTTAAAGTTAAAAATATATTATATAAAGTATTGAAAATAAACATCAAGCCACTAATTGAACTTTTTACTGTGCAACAGATCATTTTAAACAAATGATCTGTTGCACAGTAAAAATAGGTAAAACTTGAATGTTTTTTCTCCATTTGAAAAATATTTAGTATATTTAAAAAAATAATTAAACAATACCTTTTCTTCAAAATGCAAAAACAACACATTCTGCCCTGTAGCGGGTAAATATTAAGTTAAAAATATGCCTCTTCTGCTGGGATATAGTACATTTTCTGGGCATTCCGAAAACATGCACAACTGAAAATTGACGATTTTTGATTTATGACGTTCTTGAAAGGAGTGAGCGATCTTTGTGAACACTTGAATAACATTATCTAAAAAACATTAAAATTTGAGGTTGAATAATTCGGTTCTTAACTAGCAATATTAGTTTTGGGAAATATTTATTTGATTTCAGTAAGATGATTATTTTTTCAAAGATAATTTCCTTCTTATATTTTATTTCTCTTCATAACAAGGTTTTTGATATGTATACTGGTTATGAAAATCGGCAACAACAATTATGTTTTTTATATCGAAAAATGAGCAGGAAAAAGGGAGGCAACCGTCAAAAGGCAGATTGAATGCTCAGTCATAATGAAGGAACGGGACGTCTGAATTTTATAAAGGGTGGCAGAACGCGTCATGGCAAGAGGGGGTGCTTAGCAGGGAGCGAAGGTCTCTCTTGTTATCGCGGGAGTGGATAAAACGGATGGATGGATCAAATAAATGTTCTCAAAGGAAGTTTCTTGTTGTGATGTACGAGAGTTTCGTACACGACCGTATACAAGAAAAATAGATCCACGGTTGTCTGAACGAAACATAAGGCTGCAGTATCTGATGAAAACAGCGTTTGATGTCGGATACTTTTTTTTTACCCAGCACGTACGGGCCGCGTTTGCTTGAATAAATTTTCTCCCTGTATTATACGTAAGTAACGAGTCCTTCATGAACATGACACAAAGAAACGTTAGCACTTCGACACGTTGGAAAAGAAAAGTTTCCAAAATAAATTTACGTGCTTCGTAATTGTTGGCGTGAAAAATTAATGATGTGACCTAAAATGTGACATTCAAAAATAAAATCGAAAGAGTATAAATCTCATAATATTGTATATATTTCAGAAAAAATACAACTTTCTGCCTTACTTAAGAAAGTTTTAAGAAGTGTCTGTATAAAATTTCTGCCAAAATAAAGTAAGCTTCTATGACCGTAAAGCGTGAACAAGTTGAGATATTTCGTCTAGCTGAATACAAGAAGGCATACGACGCTGTAAAAGTATAAGGCCATACCCAGCGCCCGAGCCCCGCAACGCTAACACATTTTAACGACCCGGCAGTAATTCCTATGGAAAATTTCACAGGTAGAAGAAGTCCGTAAGATATCAAACCTGCAAAAAACTTTTTAGCTTATTTCGCTGAATTTTAACGTATTACTTTATACTCAAGTTTAGTTCAGAGTAAAAATGAAAAAAAAAAACAACTTGAAACTTTACTCTCGATATTGCGACGGTAGTTAGCAAATTTTCCAACATTTTTTTACAAGGACCTAAAAGTGTTGCTAATATGAAAATATTGACTTCGATTTTTGTAAGTATGAACCACCATGACGCCTGGGATCGAAAGTAGAGCGGACACCGTTGGCACAAAAAACGTGATCAGAGTTTTAGAAATGAAGACTCTAAGTAGCATATCAGGCAAGAGTCTTGAGATAGAATAAGAAATGCCAGAATCAGGGAAACATGCAAGATAGGTGGGGAAGGCAACGAAGGAGACAATGGTATGCGCATGTGAGGAGAATGAAACCATCCAGACTCCCCCACATCGTACTGTACGTCCAACCCTATGGTAGACGACTCCCGGGCAGACCACCAAAGATATGGATCGATAGCTGGGAATCGACATAGCAGGAGGCTTATCCCCCTTCAAAACAGGCCACAAGGCCTACACCAAGAATAAGAAGAAGAAGAAGAGGAATGAACTTTCATTCATGCATATTTTATTAAACAATTCAACAGATGTTTACACAAGTTTGTTCTATCGCAAGCGTAACCAAGCTACGGCTACTTTTCTTCTCCTTATTTTTTTAATTACTTCTACTTCTATTTCTCTTTATTTCCTTTTCTTTACAGCAGCCATATTCCTCACATTCAGCTCCAAACACTCATTATTTGAATCCTATTATATAATCACTACCAGGTATAAATCTGGATCGTAGGACTGCTCACTTCCTTTTGTATAATAATATCTATCCATATCGACGATTTGTACAATCGAAAACAGATTTTTAATATTTTTAAGTGCCTACTAAAGTAAATTTATATTACATTCATTCCATGTATTGTACATACATTGACTGAAATTTAATATGTTATGTTCTATTAAGTATATATTATTCTTTTCATCTCAATTAACTAACATGTTTTTTTTAAATCTTATAATAAAATAATACTCTAATAATTATTTAAATAATTTATATTAAATATACTTAGCGTCTTTTTTATACTTTTGGGCATCTCGAACAGATAAAAGGTAAAATGAGAAAATAATCGAACTCTTATCTGACTGTGAAATGTTCTGAGAAGAGAATTATATCATAACAAGATTTTTGATAAAAAAACATTTAACGACATTT
This sequence comes from Brachycentrus maculatus, assembly GCF_059751285.1. NCBI lineage: Eukaryota > Metazoa > Arthropoda > Insecta > Trichoptera > Brachycentridae > Brachycentrus > Brachycentrus maculatus. The sequence continues at coordinate 92,000 of NW_028281141.1, forward strand.
ATACAAATAAGTCAATAACATATTATTTCAATCTATTTTTTTACTGCTACATGGAAATTAGATTAAATTAATTGACGATGACTAAAGCCTCCGTATCAAATATACGTAAAAACACCATCCTCTCAGATAAAGTACCCTAACTTCATCCATAAGGCTCTGGTCAGAAAACATTATTGTAAGGACTTCTGTATATTTGCAAGGGACTCGAGGGGAGAAGGAGGGTAGAATGTCTGTTTGCCAACCTGACCCACAGATGGCGCGGTCAAGAGGGAACGCCAGGGAACGCTTACCGAGATGAAAACGTTGATGAAGATTGCGAATTATTTGTGAAAATACATCGTCATACTCGAATATAGCAACGGTTAAGCAATTTTACGCCTAGGTTTATGTGCAGTTTGCGTTTTGGCACATGCGATAATGGTCCACTAAACGATTTGATTTAATATTCGACTCGAGTAATTAAAGTTTGTTGGTATTTAGGCCTATTATAATATGCAGTATTTATCATTTCCACGGAAGGTTGGATATCGTAATGAATAGATCCCTTTATAAAAAAAACCTTGTTATGCTAGTTTCAACGAAAGTCAATTGAAAAAAGGAATTTACAACATTTTTGGGAATGTCCAAATCCTCATTCAGAAATCTAGGTTTCTCCACTCAGGAGTTATTTTTACATTTTGATATCTCAACATATGTAGATGAAAAAAAATATGGGGTTTTGGGTATTTACAGAGATTACGACCTGGCTGGTTAAGTGATCATTTATTTTAAATGGAAAACGATCGCGTTATATTATTTATTATAACGAGACCGTTCATATAACGCGATCGTTTATATACTCGTTATGCGATCGTTTATTTAACGTAATAGTTTAATTTGAACTAAATATAAACGGCCACGCATTACCGCGGCTCGGTCTGGTTAAATGAAAAAGAAAGAATGGAGCAAATTTTAAATATCTGGTTAAATGAAAAAGAAAGAATGGAGCAAAAAGCACACATTTCTACATTCAATTTCAAAATGCCTGTGGGTGTAAAATATTGAGCAGCTTTCCGCCATGAACAATTATTGGTTTTAACTGTACTGTTTTTACTTTCAACAGATGGCATTGCCATTGCGATACAAAATATGTTTTTAAAAAATCTGTCTCCGATGTGTTATGCATATATAAAAACACGCGCGTATTTAAATGAAATATTCGTCAAAAAACAAAGCAATTTTGGAATAACCATAACTATATATGATATTATTTTTCTAACAAATAAAGATTATCATTTGTATTTACGTAAAATAAAGATTATCATTTAGGTATATGAAAATACTCCCGTATTCGAATGCTCGTAGCATTTCAATCTTTCAAAGCAAGCGGTGAATTACTTAAGGATGTTTACGATTTTGAACAAGCAAATATTAAATTTTTATTTATATATCGATGATGCGTGTATTAACACGATTAATATCTGATTAAAATTTTCCGCAGTATAATAATAGTTTTACAATTAGGATGCAATATATGGAAAAAGATGACGCCGAGTCATAGGAAGCTGTTGCTTAAAGGATGAAAGGAAGTAGAAGACAGTGATAGATCATGTATTGTCATATCAGGGTTTTACTATGGAACACATTGTCTTTGCAAAGTAAAAATATATATTTTAAAATTTCCTGTGACTATCAATTTGATAAATAAACAGATACGTTCCATGGGAAATAAACGTGCTAAGCACACATTCTAATGAATGCATCCACGAAAGTAAAATATCACATGAGTCCATTTTGCTTATAAAAATAGTCGTTGAATCTGTGAATATATCCTAGAAACTAGTATTTTTATCGTGTTATAAATAACCTCGTTTTCGTGAGTAATTAATTTTCGTTATTTCTCAATTAGTTATAATAATGAACCTTATACAAGGAATGTTTTATCTGATCTGTTCAAATAATGGCGCGTCGTCAATTTTTCATACGCCACAGATAAGGGTACATGAATCCGCTCAAGTAGATGAGAAAAATCCAATATGGATTATTACATGACAATATAATATTATCCTCAGATTTATATAACATCCGCAAATAGATGAAGTAGCCTCAGAAAATTATGGAGAAGAAATTTGATTCCATGTCTCGTTATTATATAAACAAGAACTGATTTAGTTTTGATGTTCCAAAAGTGATATAAAGAAAGAATGAAAGGTTCAGATAAGCATTACTAATAAAATTAAAAAATGTTTGTTAAGATGGTTTGGGCATGTGAATAAAAGGAGTGAAAAAGGATTATTTTATTAAAATTATACACTTAAATATACCACTTTAATGAGTTTTATATATATATATATATATATATATATATATATATATATATATATATATATATATATATATATATATATATATATATATATATATATATATATATATATATATATTTATATATATATATATAAATATAGTTGTTATTATTCTCTTTACATACAACTACATCATTATTTATAAAAGAACAAGCGAAAAATACGTTACTTAAAGTAATTTTTATGATAGCAACCTTCTGGCGAATACCTTCGAAAGTAAAGTTTCAAATAAACTAATTTGATGTCGTACAACGTAACATTTTAATCGTTCTGGTAATAAATTTAGACCACAAGATTTAAAATAACTGTAATTACACTTAGTATCAAAAAGTGTCTGAAGTTTTGTGAATAATCATTTAAGTAGGTAGCTCAGTTAAGAAAGTAACTTCCTACTTGACGGGACATTTCTAAATAATATAACAACATGGGTGGCCAATGTGATTTTATTTGTGGGGGAAAATAAATCGAATAAGCACGAGAATTGAGAAAAATATTTTTTTGGGAAAGCTTACGGCATCATGACGGAGGTCATGGTTGGGATCTGAGCTTTCGGGTATCAGACAGGTTTATTTATCGATATAAAAGATTTCTCAGCAAGATACTTATTGTTTTGATAATCAAAAATGATATCGGTATTTGTTGGTTGTAATGAAATTTTAAAAAAAACCTTATTTAGTTTGAATATAATATTTCATTAAATTTTATTTTAGCACCGGCATTTCTTGGTGGAACTACATTTTATATAATAAAACAACAACTTCATACGAGTACGTATTTATCAGTATTTGAATTTTCACATTTTTACTGACAGATATTGCATATGTTTATTTTCGTAAAATTAAACAATATTTAAAATTTATAATTTTTATTTTCATTTATAATTTAATTAAATAAACATAAAAAATTGTTTTTTGTAATTGCTTCAAAATAAACATATTTAAAAAATTGCTTTAACTTTTTTTTTTATAACAATCTAAATAATAATTGCAGTGTTACATTTCATCACCATTAAGGTTATGCATCTTTTTACATTTTATTACCCGAAAAATTACGTATCACAATTTTTGAAGTAAACTAGATTAAAAATAATTGATGTTAAATACACGTGTATCTGTAAATGTCGAACAAGTCTAATTTTATTTGTCATTTGTTTTAGATTTTACCAAAAAACACCGATTTAGCTAGAATATTGCTGCTTGGAAACATCGTAAAACTAGGTGTGATTTAAGAAACAGTGATAATAGTTTGTACAGTGTAAATTAATTATTCATTAAAGTCAGTTAAAAACTAAAAGCTCCCCTTCTCTGCTCACTGAAGCCATCTCCTGTAGCGCCGGAACCGGGCGACGTGGCGTCGTGGCGGCAGGGCGGCAGGACGGCAGAGAGGGTCGCAGAACAACGCCGAACAAAAAACTCGCCATTCACCCGCTTCTGTTTTGCATACCTTGAATGTAATGGTGATTATGAATAGCGGACGTGATGTCGGAACACCGCCGCCATAAATCCTACCCAAATTGCCGCAATACGATACGCAGTTTAGTTCCATTCAAACTTTGTTAAGGACTACGCTAATTATTATGTAAAATCCATCTCAACAGGCCAATACCCAGTACTTGCAATGTACAGTAGCCGCAACAATTCATTAAACCGTCTGATTTTTATTTCTTACAAATAAAGTGTTTTTATTATTTACTAAGGTTCTTCAATTACGGACTTTTCTGTGATCCAAAGCGGCTCATTATTAAAAATAGGTATCAAATTGTGATAGAGTTGGTTAGAGCCTAGAAACTGTGTCCGCGATACTAACCACGGGACCACAACCTGACATTAAATTACATTTTAAAAATATTTTTAATTTTATCTTAAATATTTTGAATATTTCATAATCAAAGTCTATTTTAATTAAATATAAATAATATAATGATATTCCTCGGTATTTGTTGGTAGGAAAGGGTCCAAAAGTGAAACTGCAATTCTAGATATTTTCAATAGAAGATATTAGCAAAGCAGTACTTTTTATAAATACAAAATACGTTTTACTAACCAATTTAATTATTTTATCATAAACGTGTGTGAAATTTCAAGTAAATATTTACGAGATACAGGTCCCAAGTTTCCAGGGGAGTCATAATTTATAAGTATTTTTTTGAGTTGATAATTAATAATTAATTAAGTAATTAATATCAAAGTTAAGTTTTTCTCTCTTCCAATTGTATCATTGAATGCTTTAAACACCATTGAATGTGATTAAGGATGAGAAGAAAAATAACAATTAATCATAGTTAGATATAATGTACCTTGAAATTAGATTCCAAATGATATCATCGGCAACAAAACGCTGTAAAAATATAAACCGATAAATTGTTTTGTCAATTCAATTAAATTACAATCCTTACAATTTTTTTATTATCAATATAATGTTAAGTTAAATGAAATAATAAGAAAAAAAGTGCTCAAAATATCCCTTTAATTAAAAAAATACCAAAAGTTGTTTGATGTAAACGATAAATCTTTAAGTCGCTATGATGAAAATTTAATCCTCCAATAACAGATTTTATTTTTTAATCATAGAGTTAGCTAATAATTAGGTCAGTTGCTGTACTTCCACTTTGAAGCGTATACGGTAGCTATGAACATTGAAATTCTCCATGGATTTTTTTTAACGATTATAAAATATTTGCGGATATCATTTCATTCAAATGGTATTTCCTGAATCGATTATTAATACTGACAGATCGTGAAATATTCACATGAAAAATGGAAGTTATTAGCGTACATATTTATCAGGATTTTCATCCACAAATTTTGACTTGATAAAAAAACGAAAAGTCAAAGTAAAATTATAAATGAATTTTATACTTATATTTACAAAGCTATTTAGTAACACATTTCATATAGAAACATTAATAAATTCAATCTTAAACATTAAAAAAAAACAGTAGAAGAAAAAAAAAGTAAGGGGTAGTTTTAAGGGAAAATATTTATGTGCGAAAACAAATAACTTCACAGTTTCTAAAAGCGTGAACACAAATATTTATTTAATTAATCGTTTTTGAATTGAAAATTCAAACAAAATCATTGAGCGTAATGAAAATCTTAGTTTGAAATATTGCTTTAAACTACAGTAAAAAATAAATCATTCCATTATTTTTGAACATTTGGTAAGTGTAAAATAACGCAAATCCACAAAATACACAATTTTCTCTTCGAATCGCTTTCAGTGCCACCTCAAACGTTACGATTAAACTCAGCCGACAAAGAAAAATAATTTGCGAATTTCTCCGAACCGGTTCTCGAGCAAGTCAATTTGCTCAGATGTAAATGTTGTATAAACTACATAAACTGAACGTAAACGTTATAGAGACCCGTTTTCGTTGTTTTCGTCTTTCATCTATCCAACCCCTTATTGGAATGGCGCAGTATCAAAGCCTTACTTTTCCTGCCACCCGTGTTGCACCTTACAAGCCGGCGTGTTATTTCTTACTCATCGACGAAGCTGAAACAATATTGAGACGTTCTCTTAATTAAAATACTGGCGCCGCGCCCGCCCCCTCGCTCCGATCTCCCCACCCTTTCTTCCTTCCACGAACAACTACAGGGGTGATGAGCTGGATAAGGATAGATAAACATATCAGCGAAACCAATTTACTCGAACGTCCCTCTGAAATGTTTGATTTGTTAATAAGTTGGCATTTTTACTTGATGTCAAGCGAGGGAATGTTCTTTATTTTCTTTCGTTTATTCAGGATGAAAGAATTCGTTTTATGAAGTCTAATATACATATATTTAACGGGATAGGGTTTTACTTAATACTAAATCGTCCTGGCCATACGTTGCTGAGGCTCAGAAAAGTAAAATGGAAAATAAATAGGCACTCATTTCTTATTTGTTCAACTTCAAAATGTTTATTTAGCAATTAAAATATTAAAAACCTATGAAACAACAATGCTTTCGAAAATATTAATGCTTAGAGACAGCAGGTGACAAAAAGCATGCTGTCCATCATGAACAATGCTTATTATCGCACGTATTGTTGCTTAAACGTTCAATAGATGGCGACGCCATTGTGGTAAAAACTGTTTTTAACTGTCACAGGTAAAAACGCCTTTCACAGGTTTGTATAAAACACGCCTGTATTTAAATGCAATGTTTTAACACAATTTCAAAGCAAATACGTGAATAGATTTGAAAGATGAACAAACTAACATTTACCTTTTTTATAAAGATTTTAGTAGTTTCAAATTGGTAGTAAATTAAAATTAAAATAAAACTTGAGCCAAGGCTTTAAAAAACTCCATAAGACACAACCTATATGGGTGAAGAAGAAGCTGGAGCCACACTCAAAGTAAAATAATGTAAGTAAAATAAGACGATGACATCAGTTAAAAAAAAAACATCTTTAGACACGAACAGATGTGTATTTGTTCACAGTGTAACTATTGTATGTACAATATAAGAAGTATGTATGTAGAATGTACAATACCTGTAGGTACGGTATGTTTTTCCAAGATGAACGAATATACATACATATACGCAGATATTTTTGTTTTTGTTATTATATTTGTAACTTGTACTTTCTTACAAATAAGAATGGTAGTGGAAATTATTGCTTCAAAGATGGCGACTAAATTTTGCGACGCCTTTGCAAATATTATTTGAGCAAATAAAAATGTTTTTATCCGCTCTTTGCAGCGGTTGTAAAATTAATTATATTTCTACGTCTTCTGTTTGCCGACATCTTGTTTGTTCCTAAACGCAATGCCTATCTATGTAATTAATTTTTCAATTTATTCAGTGGATCATGAAGAGAAATGTTTACTTTAATCAAGATCAAATAAAAGTCAAAAGTCAGGGGGAGATTCCAAACGTATTCGTGTAATTAAAAATTTGAAAATACCACATAAAAACGTAATTACATTATTTTTTTCTGCGCAATACTAATATTGGATATATCATAATTAAATCCATAGCAGTGCAGAATAATTTGTAATTTAACATAATGATAAAGATGAAAGCCTTGATTTTTATCATTACAAATAGTTAAAAGCATTTTTCAATCAAAAATGACTCACCGTTTATAAATTGAAAGCTTATATATTTATGTAAAAATTTTTTTTTGTAAAATTAAAGTAAACGAAAATATATGTAAACCAATTTCTGTCACATAAAATGATTAACAGAGAAATAAATACTACAAGATTCTTGTTAATACAGGATGGTTTGTTAGTAAAAAAGTTTGTTCTAAATGAGAATCTTTCAAACGTCTTGCCATAGGTTTATCATTATAAAGTGATACGATTGATCTGCCTCCTTTTCCTCTTAGCTCTCTCCAACAACCTAACTATAAACACGCTTAGAAAATTTGATGCACAGCGTAAAAAACATTAAAAAAATATTTTGGCGATAGTAAATGATAATTAAAAATAATAATAATAAACACCCGACAATATCCAATCATTTCAGTTATCGTTCATTATTTCCTTATTTTTTCAAGGTAAAAAAAAATCTCAGCAAAGCTGATTTTAGTGAGCACATCAAATACCGTTTAACGATCTCCATTCTACCTGTGATTGTTGTACGTACATTGCAATTGAAAAGATCTACATCATGTTACTTTATCGGCGATATCTAAGGTTGAAATAAAAAGTTATTTTTACTGAAAACCTTTTTTTGCCATCTATAGTAAAACTTATATGGGGGAGAGGATCAAAACCCTGAAAATATCAGCATTACGATTGTGTTTTACACTTAAATTTGTTTGTTAACATTGCCTTCATATAATACTACCACTATTGACAGGCGCCGGTAGACGCTCGACTGCGAAACTGGCGTCGTGGGTTCGATTCCCGCCAATTGCAAAATTAATTTAAAAAAATTATATATTTTTTAATTAGTCTGGATGTTTGTGATGTACTTTTTACATTTACCTTCTCTATCCTTACTATCCTACCTGCAGACAAGCCTCTTAATGTTGGGACTTTGCGGGTTATTCCTTTAAAAAAGATACCGCTATATTACCAGATGCCTATATTATACATAGATAAAATATAATAAAAAACACATTTGTGAATATTTTGCATCAAAAAAAAAATTCAGCTATCAAATGACCGTTTGTTTGGTGGTTAGTATCATATACGCATGTTCTAAGTTTTGTTTTTAGGGTGTTAAATAAAATTTAAGAACTTTTACCCATACTGATTAAAATTGACAAGGATATGATAACATCCTTGGTAATTGATAGGCAGCAGAGATCCGGAGTCAAGAGTTCTCTTTCCTTTGACTCCCCTCATTAAAATGGAATTTTAACACAGACTAGAGCTTCCCTCTCCAATTTCTTGCCTATTAAGCAGCCGGGGAAAATTTAATCCGCAAAAACCTTCTTTTTTCGTTTTCATTCATTAACATTTACGAGATTTAAAAAGCGCGCATTTAGCTTTCTATGTCTGACCGTTAATTTAAAAAATAAATATCGGCATTAAAACAGAACTATGAAAGTAAAGTTAGGCCTTTAAATAAAAATATACTTTCTTTCAAATTTTTTATGTCGCTAGTAAAATAAAATAATGTGCCAGACATTTTGAACATATTAAAATAACGCATATTAATTAATTCATATAGATACATATTATATATACTTAGATTTTATTAAAAAAATAACTTTAAATAAAAAAGTGTATTTAGATAAATATATGCATAATTGATTCGGCTGACACTTTGTGGTCATATCTATCCATTTTTAATTAAAGATTTACTTTAAAAAAATAAAAAATAAAAAGAGAATATGGATGTCTGGGTACTTACAGGACTTACAAACTGTCATTAGTTGGTCAAGTGAGAAATTATACCGAATATTCCATTCATGATTGATAACCATGTTACTCAAATAAAATTAAAAAAGCAAAAGTTGTTTTTATATTTATTGCAAGTAAAAACAAACAATATATTTTTTTTTCTAGAATAAATTTCAAAAGCTACATCTATTGCCTAGATAAGTTGTCAGAAACATTTATTTTACACACAATATTCATCAACGTTAGTGTCGTACTTAATTTTATTTCAAAAAAAATTGTGATTAATTTAGCAAAATATATTTTTTTGTTAAACCTAATTCAATAACTTATATAGTATACTAATTTTTCTTAAGAGACTATATTTTTATTACTTATAAAAGTAAATTGAAATGAGTTTGTTGTGTAAAAAGACAAATCACTTCCAAGATATCGAGTATCGAGCAGACATTGTTAGTCATCGTTAAAATTTGAATAATGGTACAATACACTAGTGAAGCTTTCAACTCCTCTCCTCTGAAACCGTTTCAGACTTGTTTCGTGACTGGAGCGTAATTTTAGCAATTTGTGTATACATTTTAATCATCGCGTTACTACCATTTCCTACCGAGTTAATTTTTGTTGCGTCAGCTAAAAGGTTATTTCGCAATGAAATCTGTTGACGTAACCTCCACTCAGATTTAACTTCAAACTTCTTTTTTTAAGAAATCTTATTAAAAATACCGTAAACGTTTAAAAAAAACATATTTTTTACAAAAATAAAAGTAAATCTTTCCTCAACCAATCAGTGAAAGCATAACAATTTTTACCCAGAAATTAAGATGAATCAACAAACTTTAAGTGCTTTGAAGTATGAATAATTTAGGGAAAAATCCATTAAAAACAAGTTAATTGAAAACGTAAATAAGTTTAAAAAGTTCAATAATTTTATTTGAATTTTACGCATACTTAATTAATAGAGTATTTTAATATTCTTAATGGAACATATTTAGGTAGCATTTAATGAAAAAAGTTTTAAGGTTTATTTAGACCAGAGAGTGGCAGTAAACTTGGTAATCAAGTATTCCAGCTCTTGGGATAAGATGCGAATTTGCAAGAAATGCGAGTTCTTTTATGGAAATCAAGCACCAACTTGGTATTTATATTTTCATATTTTTATCAAGTATGATTTTAAGGTTAAATCGAATGGATTTGATTGAATATTAAATGTTTTCGAGACATCATATATGATAAAAAAGGTTCATTTTCTTAGTCGCTGAGGAACAAGTAGGAAACGCGCTGATAAAGATTTCCTTCAATACAAAAAGATAACAATGTCAAAGTTAAGATAGACACTCAAAGTCGTCAGAGGTTCTCACAAAGAAGGGATGGTCGATAGCAAATTCCTAGCAGACGATGCTATTGTAATTTAGTGTCTTTCTTGTCATAGAAGCAGTTTTTAAACAAAAACAAATTATAAGGAAATATTAATGACAAAATTTTGAGTGGGTCCAGATAATTAAAGTACAGATCGAATGAACTGAGTTATGTAAAAATAGTCATCTTAACATACATAAGGAAGAATCTGGTTATTTCCAGGGCCTACAACTTACCATAGGCTGGTTAAGCGATCACTTTACATACGTGTTACATTCGCCATTCTACCCATGATTGACAACCAACTGAAATTTTGAAACTCAGAACGTTACATACGTGTAAAGTAATCATTTTACCTGCTCATGATATGTCGTAATCCTTGTAAAAACTCAGACTTCTATATTCTTCTTTATCTTTGTTGAGATGTCAAAATGTATAAATTACTCCTAAGTGAAGAAGCTCAGATTTGTAAGCAGGGATATGGACACACACTAATATTTGGTGAAAAAATGGTTTGTAGCCTGTGAACTTAAAAATATTGATTGATTTGATACCTCATTATATGTCGAACGTAAGTGCTCGGTTTTATAATAAAGTTCCATTTGACCGCGTCTCACTTTTATGCGTACAAAGTAACTTTCGCCCAATCTTGCGACGGGTGATGTTTAAATCTGGAACACACCCCCGTCCTTGGCAAAGTTTAGTGAGCCTTAAGTAAAGCAAGCGGGAGGGTCCGCGAGCCATCGGCCTCCACGGGGGGCCACTAATTAAACCAAATTACTCGAGAAAGCCAAACAACTCGTAACTAGCACCTGATTAATCCCGGTACTGCCTCGTTATTGAGTGTCCCAATAACTTACTCGGCCCATAAAACCCCCGCCGTGTAATAAAACGGAGGCCGACGGGACAACTTTTAATTTCAAACCGTCATTTCATCACCGTATACGACGTAAGTAAAGCTTTTACGCGTTCGGGGAATGGAAATAACCGAGGAAACCTTTTGAAAATAATTAGAATATTAGGAGGATATTCAATCTACAACCATCTTTCCTTTTACGTAGAAAAGTGGTTAGCTTTAGAGTTATTATTTGAAAAAATAAAATCAAGAAATGAATGTTTAAACGTATCTTGACACATTCACCATATAAATTGACACATTAAAAAAATCCAAAAACGTAAGACTAAAAATTTTAAGAAAGAAACCAAAGAAAAAATAAAAATGAAGGGATTAAACTTTAAGAAATAATGGCTTAGCTGTGAGTAGATAAAGCGGAAACGAGGTAAGTTTTAAAGAAAGTTACTTGTTTAATATTGGTTATTTATTATTTGGATAGACTTTAGGTACTTTAATGAAATATTGTTTTAATGATCACTCCCACATCTTATTAAGAAATATAAATATAATCTTTAAAATTTATACATCGTCAGAAGAAATAAGCTTTCTCACTCAACCCGGCACAAAAATGTGATAAATGTATTTCAATTTCGCCAAAGCATTCAGAGTGTGTTTAGGAATTGGACTTACCGCAGTTTTGATATTAGATTTGACACTAACCATTTATCAAGCGAACAAGAACATAAAAAAAACAAAACTGGAAACGTAATAAACACACAACACATATATTTCACTAAAATTTTGTCAGCTCTTCGCGGCCATTGAAAGAAACTGTCACAGGAATATTACTGCTTGCTTGTTTGAAAATTTGCTTTTGAAAATGGAATATTTTAAGATTGATTTAAGCTTAAGTAGGAACTGGTGTGTAAGATTTTTTTTAATTGTGGCCCAATACCAAAAAAAGAATTCCAAATTCAGAATTTGGTGTTCTCATCGTCAACAAGTCAATCCAATGGTCTTATATAAAAAGGCATTTCGAGACAGTAAATTAATGATAATTTGATCATAGCTTCTTCGTCTTCTTTTTGGTGTAATAATGAATCGCTTTTGAAAAGTTTGTTCTTTTCCAAAGTTAACTAACTTTTCTTTATCCTTTTTTTTTTCTTCTTCTTCGTCTTCTTTAGGCCTTGTGGACTATTTTTAAGAGGGATGATGATGTGATGTCGATTCCCAGCTGTCAATCTATCTCTTTGGTGGTCTGCCTGGGAGGATGGTTCCATTTTCCTAACATGCGCATACCATTGTCTTCCCCACCTAACGATATCTTGGATCTCGCATTTTTATTTTATCCCGGTATTCCTTATTCTGTTTCGTAGACTTTCGCCAGATATGCTTCTTAGATTTTCCATTTCTGAAACCTAAGGTGTCCGCTCTGCTTTCGATCCCATATGTCATGATAGGTCACACACAATTTTTGTGTATTTTATTTTTGCTGTCGATCATCATGTCAGTCGTTTATATTATCGATTATCGTATTTGATTCCATGTCGTAAACTATTTTCTTTCATAAATAAATATTGTAAAATGTGCCCTGGAGATGGAATAATTTCTAATTGGTAATTATGTTTATGATGAAATATAAATAAAATAAACACATTGAAAATAAATTTAATTAAATTTAATAAGCGCCGTTGCCGTGAAATATTTTTTTCAAGGTCTTGATTTGTTCTCGAAACACCAGATTTTCAAGACAATACAATGAGCTAAAAGCTTTCCCAGTATCCGAATCAATAGATTAACTCACCCTTTGTGAGCTGGATTAGTCTATTAGCCCATGATTTAAAGATAAAAGCATACATCGTCTCAATTTAATTGAGAACAGAGGATTGTTATATATAAGATACGATTTTTATCATATTTATGTGTTTATATATATAAATATATATATATATATATATATATATATATATATATATATATATATATATATATATATATATATATATATATATATATATATATATTGTATATATATATATATATATATATATATATATATATATATATATATATATATATATATATATATATATATACGCTGTTCAAAAAGTATCCGACTTTCATTCATTAAAGCAACATTTATTGAGAAACAATTAAATGACACTTATTCCCTTCAAAGTAGTCCCATTGAGCTGCTACACAATTCTTCCAACGGTTCTGCCACTGATGGAAGCAACACTGGACTCTTTTGGTATGGCGCGCAGGTGGCCCGTCGCAACAGTAATGATTTCTTCCCTGGTCTGAAATCTGGTGTCTTTCAAAAGAATTTTTAGCTGGATATAAAGCCAAAAATTATAGAAAGCGTATTGATAAAGTTGGGATCATTGAACGCAGTCTCTAGCATGTTCTGTGCGATCTCCACACGAAGTTGCTTCTGCTCAATTGTCAGCAACTTTAGCACCAATTTTACTGAGACCCTTCTGAGGACCAAATCTTCAGTTAAAATGGAATTAATGTATCCAACACTAATGATCACTTCATCAGCAAGTTCTTTGATTGTTATTCGATAATCTTGCATACCAGGGCTCTAACTTGATCAATGACAACATCGTTTTTGGATGTTGAGGGCCTACCAGATCGTGCTTCACTCTCTATTGATGAACGGCCATCTTTGAAGCGGTTATATCACTCCTTTATCTGTGTGGTGTCCATTGCTTTATCCCAAAACACCTTTTTTTATTTTGCGGATTGTTTCCACATGAGAATCCCCAAGATAATTAGCAACATTGTTCAACTTTTTCTGTCATTTTGTTGTAACTAAAATACGTCGACAATAGCGTACATGTGTTTACTCTTCAACGGCGTGGCAGCGGCTGAGTGGCGCTGTGAAAAAAATTGAGCATGAGCACTAGGTATACCTACAAACGGTCATCTAAGCTTTGTTTTCAAAGCGTTATTTGTTTTGATACGTTTTGAACTGACATATCGCCCACTCCTTTCAAGAACGTCATAAATCAAAAAACTTGATTTTTCAGGAGACCGTTTTTAAAGTTTAAAAATATAATAAAATGTTTTAAAAATAAATATGTAGCCACTTATTGAGCTTTTTACTGTGCAACAGATCTTTTTAGGTAAAACCTGAAGATTTTTTCTCCATTTGAAAAATATTTATATTATTTCAAAAAATAATTAAACAATACCTTTTCATCAAAATGCAAAAACAACACTTTCTGCCATGTAGCGGGTAAATGTTAAGTTAAAAATATGCCTCTTTTTCTGGGATATAGTACATTTTCTGGGCATTCCAAAAATATGCTAAACTGAAAATTGACGATTTTTGATTTATGACGTTCTTGAAAGGAGTGAGCGATATATCAAATTATCTCCGACATTCGTTTTAGCGAGTACGACGAATTGAAGAGGGAATCAAATGTGAAATATATAAAATAATTTATTTCCTTTGCAGCATTACGTTGATCATTGAAGTATATCGGTATTTATAAATCGGAAATCCACATTATAAAATTTATCATTTTCTAGTGAGAAAGCTTTCGAGAGTTTTCACATTTCCGATGTCGGGTTCACGTAGTGACATAGTGGGGGTAAGGGGCGGTACCGGAAGTACACCGGCTTGAAAAATATCCGGTTCTTTGTAATCAAGTCATCAAGGTGGACAGTTCATAATGGATACTTTTATCATCAACTACTTTGAACACTTACACGCTTGAAACAATTTTATAGCATGAGATAAAATACAACATTTTGTGTAACATAAATTTCACTACGACAAAATTAGATGACTCTTTATAATATTTTTACTGTATTTTGAATTATATTTAATAATGAGTAACGTTCAAGATTTTATTTTTATATCTAACTTCCATTTGCTGATTACCTATTAAAATAAAGGTATTCATACATTTCATAAATAAAAGAACTAAATTTCTTAAACGTGACATGTAAATTTAGGCTTCAATAAAATTATTAAGAAATATTTGAAATTGAATACCAAATAATAATCATACAATTGATTATTCTTCACCTATGTGTTAACATTCAGAAAAAACTCATAAAGCAGAGAAACCCAGATTTATGTACAAGGATTTGAACACACCAATAAAATGTGAATAAAATTATATCGTCAAAATCATAAGTTGCATAAAATTTTTTAAATGGCGTGTCTTAGTATGTCAAATAATTCGTATAGGATCCTCCATACATCTAATCAAAAAGATCTCTGCTTTATTTTTAATATAAAGCTTTCTTTAATCGTCATAATTAAAGCATCATAATTAAAAAAATTAAATACCAAATTCTAAATTAAAAATTTTAAATAACTATTCTAAAAGTCCATTGTTCAAAACATCTCCCCTTTTTAATTATTCTTAAATTCTTCATCTATAACTGTCAATCATTACAATAAAGCCACGTAAGATTCCAATAAAAGCTGGCTAACCGCTTAGTGATTAAAGCGTAAAATAAATATAATACGCATATTAAAATATATACAAAATATAATAATTTGTTAATTAAAGTAATAATTATGCAATATAATTAATAATATTATTTTTAAAAGAAAGTATATTTTAAAAGTTTGAAATACCTACGTAATGCTAATATGAGTTTATTGTTGTTGCTCTATTTCTCATTATAAAAAAAAATATTATAGAAATGTATTAATAAATACTTTTCATATGACATTTTTCCTGCTGAAGTTTCTAGTTTCACGAGGCACGATCAGCATTCCTTTTTGGAAAAAGCGCTCAAACTGACTCCGTCAGAACCACAGAAGCATTTTCTTTTATGGAACTTGGCGTCAGACATCTTGCATTCAGGTCATCAGTCAACACGTATTCACAGTTCTGAAACATGTTCAAGCTATTTCGTGGTGTGCCATGAATACAATCACCATATATTTTTATTTAATCACCTTGAACAGAAATGAAGTAATATTTTAAGTGTGTCCAAATATTTGTCCACAAATGTGGATTATCTCCAATTATAGAAGTTATTTTTTTGACATCTCAACATAGGTGAAGAAGAATATGGAGGTCTGGGTATTTACGGTCAGCTAAATCAGTCTATGACGGTCCTTAAGCCCTGTAAATGCCCAGACTTCCATATTTTTTTTCATCTTTGTTGTGATATCAAAAAAATAATATAAGAAATTAAATGAGTTTTTTTATGAAATAATGAAACCTTGTAACAACTTGTAATGCCCAGACATCTATATTTTTCTTCATCTATGTTGTGATGTCAAAAAAATAATATAAGAAATTAAATAAGTTTATTTTATGAAATAATGAAACCTTGTAACAACTTGTAATGCCCAGACTTCTATATTTTTCTTCATCTTTGTTGTGATGTCAAAAAAATAATAAAAGAAATTTAATAAGTTTTTTTTATGAAATAACGAAACCTTCTAACGATAGTCAAATAACATGTATAAAAAGGTTAATAATCCCATTTTTCAAGGAAGCAAAATAATGTAAAATAAAAATATCTCTTCAATCATAATACACGCTGCATAAACTTCAACTTGTCGAATAAGTTTTTACGTTCTCAATTCTTTGATACTCTATTTTGTAAAAATCATAAAAGTGTTATTCATTTTGAAATTATCAGGCGTTGCCAAAAATACACGTGGTCGTTATTCCTCTACCCTTGCTTGTATCTTATGCGATATAAAATTCATGTCATAGCGCATTTCCACAAATTAAATAATCTATTATTCAAGGAACTACGCACGTGAATGGAAGGCGCGTTACCTTATTATAAGATGGTGAAAAATCGAACCTTGAGCCTCTTATATTTATGATACCCTGGTACTTTTTTCTCATATTTAGACATAAAATGTTGTGAAAATACTGATAACATTTACGTTGATATATGATTTAGAATTGATCGATGCACCTAGGAGAATAAAAAAAACTTTTTAATTTGGATCATTCTGATACTTTTTTTTTTGAATATTTCAAATAATAAATAATGATTTTATTTTAACACATTGCAAAAATATTGAAAATATTGACATACATAAATTCTTCAATGTACACATACATTATACTTATGTTACACTGAAGCTTTCGTTGATATATAAAATAATTTTTCTTATTTTTTATAAGAAATTAATAAAATAATGTTAATATAAACGTTAATATAAACGTTAATATATGGTTTTATAAAATACGTTTCTATCTATAAGTGAGAGTTAAAAAAAACGATAATGTTGTTAAAATAATAATCTCTAAAATCAAGCCTTTAAAAAATACATTAAAGTAGGTAAAGATTATAATATATTCCTTGATTGTATCAAATACCATGTTCGTTTCAGCTTTATCATTCAAATGGGAAAATGATATGCCCTACGAGTGTTTAATCTCATTTTTATGATTTTTCTTTCGCTTGTTCTTGAGTGTAATACAAAACTCACTTTGACTTATCAAATTACCAAATTACCCAATATTTATGAAAGCTAACCACACTGAACGTTCAATTTTAAGTATAGCCATTGCATATAAAGAGTTTTTTTTAATGTAGTTATATTTAATTTATGGCCCACGGTTTGATGAATTACTGCGAACGATTTTATTATAAAAGTGAGCTTAATACACACACTACATACATGCACACACATATATAAATATATATAACAAATTAATATATAATTTGATACAATTTTTGTATATATTTTATAATAGTGCTCGTATTTTAATGATATTTAGAAATACCACAAAAATATAGAAAAATATATGATGGTAATCTCAGTTACTTTGTATCTAAGTAAAGATAAATAATAACATCGACGTTAGTATTATAACAAATGAGGAGCATTCGTAATCACGGTTCTAAGTACGCGTTTAACCCCCCCTATAATCGCAAGTTCAAAGTGGACAAAAATGACGTCAAAGACGAAATAGGGAACCTTTCCTGAGATTACGTCTGTAGTCATGAATAAAGACGTAGAGCAAAGGGGCTTTGAACGTGGTACTATATATTCAGACCACGCGCGTCCTCTCAGCCTATCAAAGAAAAAATGTGCACCAAGTACCCCACACAAGAAATAATAAAAATTGTTAAGGTGGATCCTATCAATATCAAAGAAAAATACAATATTTGCATTTTTATGAAATCCATTAAATCAGAATTTGAATATCAACATTATTATGTAAATTCTGAAGCACACTCAAAGGCATATTGGATAAATATATTAAATATTCGTAAGTGTGTTTTTTTTTAAGAATATGACAAACCAAAAGTATTTGCAAAAAAACTAATAAAATATATTTGCCAGTTTATAATATTAAATAAATACATGTAAAAAAATATATTTTTAAGTGTTTAATACGATGATAAATGTATTTTTTAATATGCACATATCGCTTACTCCTTTCAAGAACGTCATAAATCAAAAAACTTGATTTTTCAGGAGAACGTTTTTAAAGTTTAAAAATAGAATACAATGTATTAAAAATAAATATCAAGCCACTTATCAAACTTTTTACTGTGCGACAGATCTTTTTAGGTAAAACCTGAAGATTTTTTCTGCATTTGAAAAATATTTAGTATATTTAAAAAAAAATTAAACAATACATTTTTCTCAAAATGCAAAAACAACACTTTCTGCCCTGTAGAGGGTAAATATTAAGTTAAAAATATGCCTCTTTTGCTGGGATATAGTACATTTTCTGGGCATTTCGAAAACATGACTAAAAATTAACGATTTTTGATTTATGACGTTCTTGAAAGGAATAGGCGATATTACATATTCATTTACGTATAATGTATAAAGTTTTATTTGAGATTTAATATGATGGTAACATGTATCGTCTTTCTTGATCTGCAGCATTGAAAAATATTCACTATATTTTTAATGTGTCTTGATTGTTGTTCACAAATTAGTAATATTTTTTTTTAAATCAAGTTTTAATTCTGGAAAATAATTCTGGAAGGAACTTTCATACATTTAAATGAAAAGATCTCTGCTTAACAAAAGTTTAAATAAATTTAGTATTATTATTCTCGATCATGAATAGAATTGTGTAAGTTTAAGTGTATAAAGTGATCACTCAAACCAGCTTGTGTCGGGTCGTAAGCCCTGTAAATGTACAAACATCCATATTCTTCTTTACCTATGTTGAAATGTCAAAAAATCAAATCTCACCATGTTTGCACAGATATTTTCATCCTTTTTTTTTTAAACTTGTATGTAATCCATATGGCAGGAACATATATAGTATGTACTTTCGATGTTTGTTGTATTAATTCCAGTGAATATCGAGTTAAGTAGAAGTGAAAAGTATGTAGTTTTTTAGTTAGTGTCACAGAGTTCAGAATTTATTTATGCAAACCTACTATACAACATCCAGATTCTCAATTTTATTTTTAATAAGGGTTCACTTAGGCTTTATAAAATAGTAGCAAATTGAATTATTTATGTATATAATAAGAGCACATATATCTTGATTCTCGAAAAAAAAATTGTTTTAATTTAATATTATTTTTAAACTTTATTTTAATTTTAATTTTTTAATAACTTATTACGAAAAAAAATCAATCACATAATTTGCAACAAAAATTTCAAAAATTATTGTTGCATGAAAAATATTTATTGAATCATAACTTATTGCACATTGTATAAGACCATTGTGTTTTTAATGAAAACAATTATATAACTCAAATACTCGTGCTCATCCTTATTGATTGAATTAATTCCACTGAATGCCTGTTGACGTAGCAAAAAATCTTTTTCAAACTGATTTTGTTATTTTATAAAGAAATATGTATTTATTTTTTTAATTGAAAGTTTGATAAGAAATAAAATTTATTTTCAGTTTTATTACGACCTACTTACAGTACTCGCTTGAAATGTTATAAAACTAAAAAAAGAATGAATATAACATTCACGTGACATAGAGCTTTTTAAACTTTATCTAGCTGACCTACTTTTGTAGTATTATGAGTGGTTATTTATCTAGATTAATGAAAATCCAAACAAAATCGTTTCGTAGGTCTAAGTGAATGTACAATTAAAATATTTTCGCCTATTTTTTTACATGTTTTATAAATTGAACGAATTTACATAGTAATAATAATAAAACCCTTATCCGCACCCCAATGGTGCATAGGGCACTGCGTCATATAAACGCAGTGTTATCTTGATCGTTTACACATGAAAGAAAGGTGATCAGCCCTCCGCTTCAGGTACCAGTCCTGGGTAATATTGAATAAATATGAATAAGAATTGAATAAGTGAAAAAATCACTTGTATTTATTTTACTTGAATCGAGCCCGGGACCTCCAGAACGGTAGCCGAGCGTGCTGACCATTACACTACGGAGGCGGACGGATACGTACTAATACGAGTATATTAAGTTTTTTTTAGAATAAATATAAACAAAGTATATTGTTCAATAACGTCTATTTTTAAAAATATATATTAAAAGCACTACAGTCTGACAAATATCTTATTAAACCGGGCGTTGATCCGCGACTGACTAGGAGTTGAAATCTAGTGTCACGCTGTTCATCAACTTTGCGACGTGATACATAATATATATTTGAGCCTAAAAATAGGTGTGCAGAAGATTGCACCGGTTATTAATTAAGAAGTTTTGATATTCACATATGTAAAATTAAAATATGAAAAAACGATTAAAGTAAAGATAGATCGGTCATATTGCACGCTGTGCGACGACGCGATGTTACAAAGTTCGTTAAAACTTATTGTGTTACGAAGGCAGAGTGATCAATCTTGCAATTCAGATTTTTGGATCTTAAAGTTGAATATATGTTATGAGATACAGATGACTTAAGTAAAATTAGAGGAAAGGAAATGGAGGAAAATTAATGATTGAAATATGAGAATAGAAGCGGTAGCAAAAATGCGCTAAGAGTGTCAGATATGAGCAGTCTAAGAAGCATATCTGGCTAAGAGTCAACGAGATATAATAAGGGACACCAGGATAAGAGAAATTCGCGAGATCGAAGATGTCGTTAGGTAAGAAAGACAACAAAGAAGACAATGGTATGCACATGTGTGGAGCATGAGACCATTCAGATGCCCCACAGCCAACCTCAAGGTAGATGACTCCGGACAGACCACCTAAGAGATGGATTAACAGCTGAGAATCGACATTGGAGGAGGCTAATCCCTTCTAAAAACAGGCCACAAGCCCTACACCAAGAAGAAGAAGAAGAAGAAACAATAGGAAAGGCACTCGGGGTTTGATACTCATGCTTGTTTAAACCTGTGCAAGATACGACTCCTACGAGGTAATTCGCATTACCTAAAATCAATATAACGTGAAAATGATTGTTTTAATATTCCGATCGAAAACTATTGGAATATTTGTTGAAACGATTGCTTCAAATGGTTGTAGTAAAAAGCGCTCTTGGTTAAATAATTGAAAAATATGCTGAGCCTAGTAAGATAAAATCTTATTTCAGACTTGCACAAATGCAGATTTAATAAAAAAATAAATAATTTGCTGAGAGCGGATATTCAAAGTGTTAAAAGCATTAAAAACTTGAAAATTTAAAATGAAGTTTAAATTTACTACGCTGCCCAAGCTTTGGCCGATAAAAAAACTTTTGCAAAGTCATTTTGATTTTAATTAAGGCCATAAAAATATTGCTCGTGTTTATTTTAACAAACAACGAGAGTCGTTTGTGCTCTAATATTGCCAACAGGTGGAAAATATCCATAAAACAAGTTCATGCGTTAAATTATCACGTAGATACTCTCACACTATATCATAACTTTTTCATTGCATTTTTGAGGAGTGAATAGAAAAAAAATAGCTAAAGTTCTTTTAAAAATAAACAAATTTTGTATTGATATTTGAGGTGAAAGTATAAAAATTTGTGTATTTATAGAATTACAATTCTGTGATTGGTTAAAGTCATCATTTAATACACCGTAGAACATTTATCTTTCCACCAATCAACCGCGTTCGTGATTGACAATCATGTTTTTAAAGTTAAGGTTGTTTAATGTCTCACTTATTGGCATGAATTTTGAAATGTTTCACTTTTTGTCAAAATTGTTAAAATTTTACTTTTGTACTACTTCAAACAACAAATCAACTGCTATGGAAAACGAAGGCTCCATCTTTGATTTGTATTTATTTCAAGTCGCATATGTTTCTGTTGGGACCAATCATGAAATCAGAAAATGGAGTTACTCAAATTTAAAATTCATACGACTTCAATAAAGGAATTGAACGTAACAAATGGACAACGGCAGTATTTAAATATGCATTAGGCGAGTCTTTCAATTGGGTGGAAATTGGGTCACATATCGACCCCCGTCCACCCCGAGGGAACGGGTCGAAATATACACGTTAATCATAAACAATTGATGGGCCAGGGTTGGGAAACCGAATGATATTGATTCTCCGTCTGCCGCGGCTAAAGCGAGCATGTCTCGTGAATAAATGATGCCATAATGGCAGCACCGCTTACCTCAAAGCGAAGACGTTTACCGTCCTGACATACAGCCTGACGTGAAAATACAGCGAGGAAAATTGCGCCGTGGAAATGAACCAGAAGGCGGGGTAATTTACGGGAGGTTCTTAATTATTTGAGACGTCCGAGACTCATAATGATGGCTCCTGCCTGGAAATGTCCGACGGCAGTTGTAATGAGGACCCTCCCACGTGAAGATGTTAATATTTGATGTGCAAACCTTTCAAAGGTATTACTCGTGCATGTAGTGAAATATATATGAACAAATTTCTACCGGCAGTTTGACAAATATGGGTCATTAGTACATTACGAAATAACTACTTGAATATTGAAAAATTTACCCTCATAAAGCTTGTTAGTAACATTTACACATTTGTAAACCAATCTCCGAAAGATAAATCTACAACTGTTGGACTCTTTCACAATAAAAAATTAATCCAAATTGCTTTTAAAAAATGTCTTTGCCTGAGAATGAACAAGCCTTGTTTTAAATCACTTTTATTTTTGGTACTATTATTCTAACCAATTTTGTCAAGCACTTTGTCATCTTCAGGGATCCATGAAAAAAATAGTGTGTTTGTCGAAACTGGTTGGAATAATAGTACCAAGAATAAATGTGGTTAAAAATAAAACTTATATTTTATTCATAATTAGAAACAAATAAACCTGGTGAGTAATTATTTTTATCTGAGATTAATCTCCACCTCTGTTAATATGTCTTTGCAAACAATGTTCGCCTTTTCCACATTCATATATCTTCTCATACGTACCCGTCGATTATGCCGACTCCAGATCTGAACACTTTAAAGTATATATTTTTTATATCTCTTCAAAGATGAAGAAGAATATGGAAGTCTGGGCATTTACGGGGCTGACGACCGTCATAGGCTGGTTTAAGTTATCACTTTACACACGTGTAACATTCACCAATTCTACCCATTATTGACAACCACACTACTCAAATTCTTGGAAGCTCTATAAATATGAACCAATTTTGAAACATTGTTCTGGAATTACTAGAACTTCACTAGAGACATCTATTGGTGAGATGAAAAGAAGCTTTTTATTGAGCAGGAACTCTTTTATTATTATGTGAGGTCCGAAGTCCGTATTTGGAGATACTCAAAATGTTGAATATAAAATAATTAACCATGCTAATTTTTTTAGGGTTCTTTTGCTTCTATTACCGACCACATTTGCATCGAAAATTTGTATTATTATTATTCCT
Source organism: Brachycentrus maculatus (assembly GCF_059751285.1). Taxonomy (NCBI): domain Eukaryota; kingdom Metazoa; phylum Arthropoda; class Insecta; order Trichoptera; family Brachycentridae; genus Brachycentrus; species Brachycentrus maculatus. The sequence goes on from NW_028281141.1 coordinate 116,020, forward strand.
TCATTTATTCGGTTCACATGCCTAAACAATCTTAATACGCTCAAGTAACCTGATTTTCAAAAAAAATCCATATGAAAAAGGCAAATAGACTGTTTCATCAAACCTGTAACCAATTCAAACCCCTTTTATTAATTTTTTGTTCGAGAAAAAAATCAATTAATATTCATAATTCAGAACGAATAAGTTATCACAGCTCTGAATAATTCGACCCATATTAAAAACGAACATTAATAGCAAATGTTCATGAAAAGTTTTAATTAAATTTACGCAATCCAAATTTCATCCAGAGAATCCTGCAAAGTGCAAAATTCGAAGTGCTTTTACAAAAAACCTCATTTCCGAAGTTGGCGGGTTCAGTTGGAACAGCGTTTCGGGTAATTGAATATAATGTAGATTGTGTGATAATGAAACGTTTTTAATGTACGGACAACGTGGCATGGAAATCACTTGGCAACTCAACACGTGGCCGGAGGAATGAACTAACTGACTAATAAATGCTGAAGTAAGTTGCCTCCCCTTACGAACATGCGATCCTGGTATATTTGATCATATCACACAAAAGATAACAATAAGAAATTATTAAAAATAAAGTAAATAAATGTGAATTCAATAACTTATACAATAAATCTATTTTTTTAATTCAAATAATATACTAAGCATATTGGAAAACTTTTTGCATTGAAGCAATATCTTCCAATTAACTAATAATAAGAGACCAGTAAAAGTGGTTAAAGTCTGTACCTTGAAGAAAAGAAAGGTAATTTACAATATTTTCAGGGTCCAAATTTTAGTTCACAAATTTTGGATTTATATCGAGGATTTTTATTGAAAAATATGTTTTTAAAATATGTTTATAAGTTTAGACATTTATAGGGCAGTTTTTTTTTTAAATATAATATTTTAGAATCTGACTGTATTGAAAAGCTTGATTTCAAAAAATAATATTGCAGCTTTTATTTTTATTTTAAAAGTAATTCAGGTTACTTCTAAAACACAAATTTATTTTTTCATTTAAATCGACTGAGTCACAGTAACGTATGGCTGGTTATAAGTAATATATAAAATAAATAATTTTAAAATTCCAAACATAGGCAATGTGCAAATATACACATGAACTGACCGTTTAATTGGCTGAAGCGTTTAGCATTGTTAGTTGAACTATTCGGATCGAAGCATTGCCGATGGTATGGGGCCGTTTAATTGCAAACTTGTTGAGCTGCGTGCACATCTCTGTACAAAAGCGTCATGTTTTAATGAGATTACCCCACTCACCCCTAGTCCGCTATCGGTTCGTAGCAGGGAAACCTAACTCATGCTACATTATTGAATTATTAGAAGGGAGATATCGTGTACCGCTGTCTATGTTCAAGATACTTACCAACCTTTAAAGAAAAAAGTCTAAAGCTCTTACATTTCATCCCCGAGATTTCTAATTTAATAATTTTATAAAAAATTATCTTTCGCGATGCTTTTTCTTCACAATAATAATAAAATGTATTTATTATATCGGACACTGGATTATTCACCTATGGGCATTAATAATGGGCAGAACGGTGAACAAGTGTATAAAGTGATCGCTCAAGCTAGCCAAATGCCAGGTAGTAAGCTCTTGGATGACCAGACTTCCACATACATATGTACATGTTTCATATCAAGTTGAGACACTTTAAAATAAGTTTTTTCTTATTAAAAAAAATCTATCATTTTTATTGAAAGAAGGTAGAAGTCTGAGCATCTCAGGGCTTACAACTTGGTGTTTATATGACTTGTGTGATCACTTTATACGCTTGTGTGACGATCATCATTCTGCCCATTATTAAACATCCATTTTGTATTATTTTTTTGGAACATGTATATAAATGCAATGTTTTGGATGCCTTTTACTTATTACTTTTTCACAAACCAAGTTGAAGAAATATGTTTGAGGTATGACAATTATAATTTAATTAAAAACGTTAAACTGGATTTTAAAACATTTAAGTACAGTAGCCAGATTACTGTTATAAGAAAACCTTCTGAGTAAAATCCTTTAGCAGAAACGTTCCTAATTCATTTCTATCTAAAACAAGAATTTTAAAAGATTACTCAAAACGAAATATCTTTAAAACTTTTTGTACGTGTTTTAAATCATAATTGCGGCCATTAGCGATCTTTTTAAAATTTATGAATAAACAAAGGGTCGGCAGAACTTTCTTACAAATGTGCAATTTCACCCCCTAACAATCTCATTGAAGGAGAATATTTCTGTGGCTATGATTTGCATAATAAATGACGCTTAATGTTGTTGATAATTGCGGCTTTTAAAAGTAATTAAGTGAATACATAATCATATACATTCTTTCATAATTGCTTGTAGAGGGTCTTCTTATAACGTCCCCAAGTTAAGAAACGTTAGCTTTGCAACAAGTTTTTTTTATTTGAGGAAATGTATCAAAGTATTAGATAAACATCAATATCTAGGAAAAAAAGAGATGCATAAAAGTAATAAATTTATTTCGGTACTAAATATCTTAAAATACACCAAAGGCAGAAATTCATTTTCTGTAATAACCCCAACAACAAAAAACATCACTATTTTTCTTTAGAATCCAACAGTTTATCTTCATCCCCTTCTTGGATATTGTCTCTCTCGATTTATGTTTTTTTTTTCACTTTTCTTCTTATAGGTAGGTAACCTTGGTTTCATTAATTTACAATACTGTTATTTTAAAGAATTTTTCAGTCAGATATTAATTTCATATATTTAACCTGTATGCATCAAACTGGTTTATGGAATAATAAATGGAGTTGGAAAAGTAGGCGAGAGAAGGAGCATGGTACCAATGGCACACGGAATTGCAAACCTTGACTGGTAAGCTAGTGTTTATTTATTCTAACTACTTTTAAACACATTTTTAAGTAAAAACTCTCCATCACTTCAACTAATTAATTTCTAGAAAATCGCTTCATTTTAATATTTTTTGGAAAATTTATAAAGCGTCATTTTCCTTAAATATAACCTCATTGTACAAAGACGATAACGATGATTTTACTAATGGACATATATTCCGTTCAAGTTTATTTATAAATAAATCTGACTTATCGTTATTAATAAACACTTTTCCAATGTAAAGTGTTCAATTCGGTTAATCGCTTTCGAAATCAATTCAAGCGAGTTTCTTAATATCTAGTGTACAAAAACACCTTCTCCAAAACATACTGTTGCCTTGGACGGATTCCAAGAGATTCACACTACTAATTATTAACGCATTTTATAGCCGGACAGTAGCGATTCGTAGATTTTACGTAACGAAAAGAGATTAGAATACCAGTGTGCGATAACCACACTAAACTGATGTTGTCTCATCTAATTACAGGAAGGGAGATAAGATCAAACTGCTTTAGAACGCTATATAAAGTAGTTCGCGGCCCGTTCGGGGACTTGGATTAACTGGTGGAGATAGGAAAACTCAAATAATTGCGCCGAGTTTCTTGTTTACAGATAATGTGTAGATATGTCTAGAATTAAATTGTTCTCTTTAAAACAAGAGCAATAAGGAATGTTAGTGTCTGTGGTGTAATGATGTTAGTTATACTTTGGAATTAGGGTGACAAAAGTTAAGTGCCATCTAACGTTATAATGTGTCTCCTGACTGTATTTTGATTAATAGATTTATATTATCCACTGACACTTCGTGATGGAATTGCATTTTTAATTTATTATTAGATTAAAACCAATATTTTTAGCTTTTCCACTTTTTTATTTGACCAGCGACCGGGTTTCGTCGTTACCGACATCATCAGACTGGTGTCACCAGTCTGATGATGTCGGTAACGACGAAACCCGGTCGCTGGTCAAATAAAAAAGTATTTTGATTGGTTGATTTTAGAGTTGAACTTTACCTATTCCCGCACGCATCAGTCGAAAAGTGCCAAATCAAGCACCAAGTCATTCTTGACGTTGCTCATCGGATATCCTTCCACTCTATTTTATGTTGTAAGCGTTGGTTCCCTTCAGTGTCGATGTAAATCACTTTTTTGTAACATTGGTCACTGCTATAACGTAATTGTTTTGGTATATTAAATTGCACTCTAAGTCTCAAATACTACTGATACTATGTACATTGTTTTCAAATACGGGTTTCGATCTCTATTACATTTGCATCTATTTCACAAGTATTTTGTGGATGTAATCTACATCGATCGACTGTCATCTATACTCCGTATTGCGCTCAAAACACCCGCTCTCTAAAATCTAAGTTAACTTTGTTTCCATCTTTATGTTGCGAATTCGATATTCCTCGTTGATTTGGCTATCGGTCGTTGACCCTTATTTTTCTGATGTATCCGCTATTACTCATTGTCATACTGTCTGATGTTTAATCACGTATGTGATTAGTTTCAAATGCATTTCTACACTACTTACTGAATTTTTGTTACACTACCTACTGTGGAGTACTCTTATGTATAATAAACTTCGGTAAGTAATGTTTTAATAGTAACGTTTTATATTTTATTACCAACTCTTACCAACAACTTAAAATACTTCTTCCGTAGTGGAGTTGTTATTTCTGGACCACCCTGGGTTATAATTATTATTTGAAATGTCCATAGATTTAAAAAAAAAAATCATTTTAAATTAAATTTAAATTGTTTTGCATCCCAGAATTTGTTCAACCATGATTTAAATTAAAATGTTCAAATTTATATACGAGTGTGCTGACATCTCGTTAATTTTCTATATCTGGACATTTATATCAATAAGTTTGTAAGATTTGTTTTGAAACTCTTATTTTAATTAAAAAAATACAACTATCAGTTTACAACATTTTGAGTGTGTCCAAATACTTGTTCACAAATCTGAATTATCTCCAATTATAGGAGTATTTTCATATTATTTTTTGACATCTCATCAAAGATGAAGAATAATATGGAAGTCTGGGCATTTACGGGGCTGACGACCATCATAGGCTGGTTTGAGTGATCACTTGTAACATTCACCAATTCTACCCATTATTGACAACCACACTACTCAAATTCTTAGATGTTCTATATATACGAACTCATTTTGAAACATTGTTCTTGAATCACTAGAACTTCAATAGAGATATCTATTGGTGAGATGAAAACTCTCAGTTTCATCAACATAAAACATTTAAATATTACTTTCACTAAAAAAAGATTAAAAAAAAAATTATATGCCAAAAACTTTCCTCCAGAGCTAAGCAAAATAAAAATTAAAGCATGTATTAAAATGTAATATTTTGCGTACAAACAATGATATGAAATACTGATTTATAAATTATTGTCTATATGACAGTGCTCCTTCAACTTGATGTCACGTTCTTGTTATCTCGAAACGAACAGTTCACCCATTTTCACAGGATTGTTGCTTATAGTGGGTGTCATAGTGCGATGAATCTTCGGAAAGATTATCTTGGGTTTATTGTGTTGTTTAGCGGATTTCACGACAACTCACGAATATAGGTCATCGCTTAAAATGTTTAGCAAGCATAATAATATACTCGCCCGAGAAACTAAAATATGTAACAAGTGCACACTTAAAACAATCCGGCAAATTCAAAACACTGACTTTATAGTAACAAGCTTTGTCTTGTCAGCAATTATTTTTTTCATGATTTTCGAATATGTTTGTAGTCTCTTTATAAAAATTAAAATTTGCGTTGTTAATTTAAATTTGATAAAAAAATTAATCAAACAGCACAATTGAAGAAAACAAAGAAGAAAAAAATGATTTTGTAAATGTAAAAAATATGGATAACAATCATATGTTTTTTTCATTGGTCGTCTAATAGCAAAAACACTATTTGGATCGAAATCAACCAGTGATATGAGTTAATGTAAATATTAAAAAAAAAACGTAAATGATGTTTTTCAGATAATTTTTTTCATTTGATTTTTCGTTATCAATTTTTAAAAATTAAAATTTTACTTAGTAAATACCACGTTTTCTCTTAGAATCTATGGTGACAAGGTTTTTTTATGCATTCTGCATCATTATCAAGCACCACGCATCAAGCGAAACATATGATTGTATCGTTTTTATAAATATCCTAACTTTTTGTAGTTGTTATTAAAATAGATTTTTTTACCCATATCCACATCAAATGGTGCATAATATACTGCATCGTAAAGAAGCAGTACTTTTTATTGTTACATAGACGAAGAAAGGGTTGTCTGCTTCGGGTACCAGACTAGAGTAATATCAAATAAATATTTTAGTAAAATTATCAGTTTATATTATCGGCTGGTCATTATTTCACGTACCACGAGAGTTGAACGAGGTACTTGTGTACAAAGATTTCGATACATTGAGAATATATTTTCAGAGTTAAATATTTCAGGTTATATAATAAAAATATTTAAAATAAACCGTTGTATGTAGTAATAGATGTAAATATGAGGCACAGATTATAGTTTGAAACGAACGTTGGTGCATGTGTTTACGAAATTATAGGTGAGCTACTAAGTTGCATTGGTTTCTGAGATAAGACTAGTGCTCGATGAAAAAGTTTGACCTTAATGAAGATAAGGGGTTACTTTTATCATTAGGGGTCACACTAGTCTCGACCAACTTCAACATGGGGAAAAGCTCCCATTACCGTACTATAATTATACTAGATTATTGTAGTGCAAAAAGCATTAAATTATTTTGAAAAAATTATCTTGGTCGGTGATTTTACATTAACCGTGTAGCAACATAATTTATCTTCATGGTAATAATAAAAATATCTTGTACAAAATTATGATTATGATAGATGTTTCAACTGAGAAAATCATTTATCATTTTTATACGAAACAAGTGAAAGTCTAAACATTCCGTAGCTTATAACCTGAATATAATTTTTAATATGTTACATGTGTAGATAAAACATCGGTAGGGTAAATAAAGTCGAACATCAGACAAAAATTTATTAAAATACGCAATACATAAGTTTGTAAAAAAAATAAAGAACGGTTTTCTAGTGGATAGAGTAATCACATAAACCAGCCAAATGCTTCGTTTTAGATGGAACACATTTATTTTATCGATTTATCATTCGTAGGGTAGAATCATTTAACTAATTATTTTAATTTATTATTTCATTAAGTTATAAAAGAATTAATTAATTATCTTAAGTAAGAACCAATAAACAAAATAAAATAACTATTTTTTAAGCCGAGTTAAGATTATCGTTGAGGTATGAAGAGGGGTAGGAACTGTTTCCTATTGTTATTTTAATTTTAATTAATTTTTTTATTAATATGGACATTAGAGGGAAAGACTTAAAATCATAGTAAAATTGTTGATAATCCTTTTTTTATTCCCTTCTATTCTCCGACTTCACAAAGATATAACATTGAAATTAAGACTTAGTTTCACGTGTTAATGATACAAAATGTATCGAAACACGTGTTAAAATGGATTTTAAGAAATATTGGTTTTTACTTTCTAATTAAATTTAAATTGGATTTGGATAATATGACGGTAACAGGCACCTTTGTGTTATGGATTATGACAAGTATAAAATTTAGTTTTATGCTCGGTTATTTTATGTTATCAATAGTTTGAATATTGCTTTCAGATTATACAAGAATACCAATTCTTCAGAAAAATAAAAGAATCAGGCGTTTTTTGTTACACTTGTCAACAGTTATCTAGCACTCCGATAATTACCTATTGAATGTTATTTTTGGTGTTATTTTTAAGAAAAAAAATTAAAGCATGTTTTTTATTGGTTAACATATAGATTAAAGCTACAAAATCTCCATTATATTCCAATGAAAAACAAGAGATAAAGTAGAAACGGTATATGTTTGTCATCGTTAGATTGTAGGGGGGGTCAAAAACATTTCCATAAACGCAACCAATATTTTATGTGTTCCCAATATATATTTGGCTAATGATGACGCTTCGAGTGCTAAATCTCACTCCTTATCATATATTCATAATGTAACATTCGATCCAAATAGATACGAGTTTTGAAAACAAATATCATTTATCCGCAGTTGTGTAAATACAAACGTACTACCATATGTGTATGCATTTTATTTATTGACAAACAGCAATTTTTAATTCGATCTTGTAGTTTAATTAACCTTTTGTTATTTAAATGAAGGCGAAACAGTGTCAATTAGCTTTAGACGATAAGGAATGTATGTTGGTGAATCAATAATGAACAATTAGATAAAATTTCGTTACATAATGAGAGAAATATTTTTCCTGAAAAACAATTAGAAATATTCAGAAAACAATAGATCGTCTGTAAGGGAGTGTAGGAATTTTTCTTTCAATAGTAAATCAAACAAAAGAAACATCTCTTTTCAAGATACAAAGACAGATGTGTTTGTTGAACTCGTTCACTTTCCATCGCAATATATTGTGCAAATAATATCCGAGTTATTGGATGAACAAAGAGAGCAACAAGTTTCTGAATAAGATTTTTCTATTCCCTTACCCCTTCTCGGTATCCTGGTGTTGTTCTGTGTGCCACCAAATCATCCCACAAAATTTATCGAAAGAGATAACAACTTGTTTCACTCGGTAACTTTATCACTCAAACACAAACAAAACACGAAATTAAAAATAAATATTACAAAAAATCATTCGGAAAAAGAATTTTATTTACTGTCATGTTGATAAGATTACGTTGCTTTGAAAGGTCGCGGGATATGTGACATTGGGGCCATTAAAACGTGCGCACTGAAAAGTTTGAGTTTCCGTTTGAATTTCAGTTTGAATTTCAGTTTGAACTTTTGACGTTTCGCGATCAGCTGTTTCAGGTAGGGGGCCGAACACCGAACACGTGAGTCGAGTCACAACACTGGATGGAGGAAGAGCAAGCGGGCCCGCGCGCGCTTATGACTGCTCACACACTGACCGGACGATCACTTCCGTCCGACGTCTGCCGGCCGGCCGTCGCAGCGCGTCGGGCAGCAGACAACAGGTGACACGCCGCGGCCGCCTAGCGTGCCAGGTGAACCGCCATGGTACAAAGAAAAGCACCCGATACCATCAGGACGGTTTTGTGATCTTTCGCTTTCTAAACTTTTGGATATCACCTTACACTGTTTGACAAAATAAGTATTTTAAATATATTATAAGTGCACATATAAACATGAACAAACATATATACAAACTACAAATAAATAAATTTGAATGAGTCATCCTGCATGAATTCGATTCCTGATTCCGTAAAGCATTAGGGAACTGGGAAATGTTTTGAATTTTTTTTAAAGTGGGAAAAAAATCAACTAATCCGAGTAAGCTGAAAACCTGCAGTAAGATTTTTAACGGAAGAGCATAAATTCCAAATCTATCAAATTTGTACAGCTTTAAAACGAAAGGAATCTAACAACAGTACATATAATAAATAAAACATTTATGAAAAATCACATCAACATGGATTTTTAATAATGGGCAGAATGTTAGACAAGTGTACAAAGTGATTACTTATGCCAGACCACAAGCCCTGGAATGCTTATTTATTAGATTTTTGAAATGAAAAAAAAAATCCAATGGAAGTTTTTCTTTTTAAAAAAATCGTGAAACAAAGGTTTATAATCAACACATTATTTTTTGAATTTAGGTTGAAATTGGAGGGACCCGAACCCGCAAGGCCTGTTTCGGTGTCAGACGTCTTTGCAAATAAGCCAAGGTGCGTGACCGTCAGACTTATAAATCTGATAAAATCTGAAGCGTAAAACTGATCACCCTGTCGGCCCGCAATTTACGCTACATTAGTCAAATACACTGTCCAATGAAAAATGAGGAAAATGGAAACAGCTTCGTTTGTTTGAAATAACCTATGTATGTAATTTAAAGGTGGTATTAGAGATTTTTGGTTTTTTCAAATGAATATTTTCTTAGTGTATTGACACATTCTTCTTTCTCACCAGAATTTGTTTTATATTTATTTGCAGAGATTTAATCATTGTCTAGCGTTTGGTCGAGTAGAAAAATGTAAACCCACGCTGATCAAACGAGCTCTCTGCGAAGCTTTGAGTATCTCTCACGTATTATTTTCTACATCATCAGTGATAGAATTTAGAATGCCCCGGATAAATTAAATTTCTTCATTACAGTGTTGCTATAATGAGATCTATTAATATAATGAACCAATGTATTCGCTCAATACATTTCTTAATTGATTGAAGATAATTAGATGTTTAATTATATCTCAACTAAGACTGTTTTTTTTGTTTTTTTATTTTTTTTTGTTTTTTGTTAAATCTCTGAATGTTTTTTAATAGTTTTATAACATAATTGTGGAATTGTTTAATTGGCTTTTTTTTAACGTAACTATTTTTTGTCAATGTAATATAATGTTTATTATTGTTAATGTAACTATTGTTTCATATATTTTTTTTATTTATTGTAAGCTGTACAATTCCCGAATAAATAAAATAAAATAAATAAAAGACGAAACAAAATATGAAATTATGAGTATTTACAGGGCGTATGGCTTACTAGATTGGTTTAAGTGATCGCTATATACACGTATCGTCCGCGTCCATAGTGTAATGGTCAGCACGCTCGGCTACCATTCTGGAGTTCCCAGGTCCGATTCCTTGGAGGGGTCAAATAAATATAAGTGATTTTTTCACTCTAATATTTATTCAACATCACCCTGGACGGTACCTGAAGCTAAAGGCCTTTATCACCTTTCCTTCATGTGTTAACAATCGAGATAACACTGCGTTTATATGCAGTGCCATATGCACCACTGGGGTGCGGATAAGGGTTTGAAGAAGAAAAGAAGAAGAATAATTATAAACGTAACATTTATCATTCTTCTACCCATGATTAACAACCACACTTCTCAAATTTTGGAACTCATTATATGTATATATGTACATACACGGTATAAATGGTAAATCGTATAATTAACGCGTTGATTCATATGTGAGTTCTCGACAGCATCTATGGTTGAGTTGAGAAAACGTTTAATACACTTTTTGACGACTAAACAAAGATGAAGAAGAATATGGAAGTCTGGGCATTTACAAGATTTACTACCCTCATGGGCTGGTTTAATTGATCACTTTAAACACGTGTAACATTCCCTAATTCTACATATTTTTTTATAGAATCTGGAACTTAATAAAGATGAAATAAAAAATAAATTGTTCATTTGATTAATGCAAATCATAAAACACAAAAAATTGACAAAACTATTCTCTATCATTAAGGTTTTTGAGCTCATGGAATTTAGATTTTCACAAACTAATTAAATAATAACTAAAACATAATTAGTAAAAAACTATTCTATAAATACGGAGAGGGGTAAGTTAAGGGGAGGGGGATTAGTCAAGTGAGCTTAAGGGTTTTACCCCTCTCCTTATTTAAAGAGCAGTTTTTTATTAATTATATTGAGTTATTATTTATACCTGAAGATGGAATATTTGCTTCCGAAACTAATAGTCATAAATAAAGTCAAGTGGCGTAAATGGAGTGTTATATTTAAGAATTTTTACATGTCTTACAATAAAGTAAATGCTAAAACAATAAATGTTTATTTATGAATTTGTGTATCAAACTACATATGCATTGAAACGTTAATTTATTAATTGATTCGACGGTCACTTTGTGGTAATATCTATCCATTTTGTATTTGAATTTAACTCGGATAACCTTATTTTTTCTACTGGTATTTACTAAGTAAAATTTACTTGGTAAATACCTTAGACTTTATTTATTTATTTTGATTTCATGTTATTTTTAGATTACAAAATATGTATGTGATTAAATGAAAATCTGTACCATTTAATTCGATCACAATAATTGAGGATTACAGTATCTGACATAGATAAACCCCGCCCACGGGCTAAAGTGATTATATTAAATTTAGGTTTTCATAAGAAACTCCCACTGATTGATATTTTTGAACCACCTCGAAGAAGTCTACGAATACGTTTATTCACCCGATTCAATAAAATAGTTTGCATGGTAATAAAACAAATGTCTAATTTTTATCATAATGTCAAATTTTTCATTAAAAGTTTAGCTGGTGATTGCTTAAAAACTGACTCCTAGGTTGTAAACACCGCGGACACATTCATCGCCCGAAGCGCTTAACTTATCGCTATCAGAGATGTGATTTGCTTTTGCTTGAACAGGTGTCGCCGCTAAATTAGTCCCGCAGACAGTTCGTCAAACGAAAAGCCCGTGTTAATTGCTTTCCATTGGGGCTTTCCACAGCTTTTATTTAATTAATTTGACAGTAGTAAATGGATTCACTTTAGAATTCTTCTGTCAAGGTTTTCTTTTGTTTTCAACATACTTTTCCATCCGTCTACAAAATACCGACAGACGTATGTATATACAAACTGAATGTTTTATAACACGAATAACAGATGTCTATACGAGGTTTGATCGTGAATGATATTGTCTATATTATAATACTCCTATGATATTGTCTTTATTTTATTAGTCCCTTTTGACATTATTTTTCTGAATTCGTTTTAAATTTAAACATTATGAATTTTTATCTGACCAGATACTAATTTGAAAATATGAAACGTTTTAAAATGATAAAGTAATTTTTTATAATTACAATATTAAAGACTTTAATTTATTTTCTTACTAAATAAATTTATATTTCATTCTATTTCTGTAGGCCTAAATAGTACGTTGGATCGTTTTTGAGAGCAGTTGCTCTCGAAAAAACACGTGTTAAATGCATCCCTACGACTTTGTAAATAAAGTGTAAAGAATAGACAATAGCAACTGAAAAACATGTGCTTACTCCAAATTCTATTCGTACAATTTATTATTAAAGCTTCATGAAAAAAATTATATATATTCCCCTCCTCCAGACTCAGCCGATTGACGACGTTTTTCTTTAATATATTTTTATCTCTCATCATTTTCATATCATAATCCGTATCTGTATAAGCGCCCTTGAGGTATTTTTTTTTACGAAAATGGCGCTATATAAATCATCCAATGTTATTATTATTATAACGATGATAAATGAAATATATTGTGATAGAGTAGGCTCAAAACCACCATTGTATTGACTTATTGATATTTATACTTTTTAATTGAACTAGTTGTAAAACTAATTTTTATATTCTCAATATTATTAACATTTAAAGCATTTACTTTGTGGTTAGTCATATTTACTTATTTTTTTTAACAAAAATGTCAATAAAATGAGTATATAACCACTCACCGAGATTTTTACGTCTACCGGTTTCGAGACGTACCCGTCTCTTCGTCAGGACAATTACTAACCCAGCATGCTAATTTTTACTAACACAATTACTAACACAGCATACTAATTTTTAGTTTAAGTTGAAATTTCACCGAAAACATGAATCCCTATGAACAAAAGTTCAACAAAAAATACACACACTCATAAATAATGTATATGTGTGTGTGTGTATAGCAACCGATAGATGATAAGAGAAAAATGTATCAAAATTAGTGTTGAACTCATGCGTGAACTCAGGCGGCGATAGAATGTTGTCAAACATTGTCGTCACCAGACTTACTGGTGTCTAGTTTTGCCGGGTAAACTTATAAATACAAGAAAGCTGTCTTAAATAATTATGGTGTGTTTGAGATTAAGTTTTCTATAAAAAAGCCAGAGAAAAAAAATGTTATTGATTTATGTACCTACTGTTCAAATTTTTACCTTTGGGTGGTTATGTAAGTTTTTTTTGTATTTAAAAAGCATTAACTTTTATTTGTAGTATGTTATTAAACACTCTACTCATCATTCATCATTCACATTGTGTAATACCACTTTCATAAACACCAATTTGTGACAACCAGTTTTGTAATAATCATTCCATCATTAGGTAATTAAAATAAAAAAATACGGTAGTAACGAATTAGTGTTTACTTAAGTGGTACTACACAAAGTGAACCATGAATGATAAGGAGAGAGATATATTTGAATAAATGTTTCTACCAACATGGTATTTTCACAGATATAGGTTTTCGAGAGAAAAAAATACCAGTGGACACTAGATTTAAATTGGGCCAATCTATTTCGGTGTATTGATCGAACCTTTGTCAATAAAGAAAGCATACGAGCCGTGACAGTTATCGAGTATTTGTAACATAATATAATTGTACTGAAGCACTTAAAGTGAAAAAGGAAATATGGTCAGGTTATTTCGTTTTTTTTTTACTTATTTCAAGATGAGGATTTTTCTATCGCACCTTTACTATTTTCAACCTTCAGCATAATGTACGTTTGACAAAAAGATAAATCGACAAATGTCTACCAGTATCAAGGGGTTTTTTTCCAAAGATATAAACGCGTTAACTACGTAGTGTGAATAACCTTATATTTTCTCATTCAATCACTTATCCGCATTCTAACAATGCATAAGGCACTGCATCATATCGACGTACCCTACGTAATTTTGAGACATTTGGTGTACGTTATCAACAGACCATTATCTACAAATATCAATAAACAAAAATATATATTAAATAAATTACCCCTAGTTTTCTGGCGTATAAGACGCTTTCTTCATCAAATTTTCGAAATGAACTGAACTCCTAAAACGCTAACTAATTCATTTTGTCAAGGCATAAAGTTTTAAAACGATTGAAAAGATTGTTTTCACTTTTTTTAAATGTAAAATACTAGTTTAGAATTTCAGATAAAACCGTTAATTAATAAATAAAAATACGCTGAAAAAATCTTCTAAGCTCTCTCCTATAAAGTAACAGATTTGCGGATAGAGTACTTTACGTAGGGGCCATCGTAGATCGGGTGAATAATAGTTTTTTTTTTTCAATACCATACACCTCTATGGCATTTACAATTGTAAAACATTTGAAGATACATAACTTACCGAATAACTTTGTAAGTACTATATCTTATTTTTAATATTTTTAATTAAAATATTAGATTTTTACTTTAATTGTCAGTATTTAACCACTCACCGAGATTTTTATCTACCGCTTTCAAGACGTTCCCGTCTCTTCGTCAGGACAATCACTACACAAGCCTGGAAACAATATAATACCCGAGTACTAACATGCCCTAAAGGTCGAGTTCTAACATGCATAAAGTAAAAACTTGCAATTACAAAATATGAATATTCCATAAAAAGGAGCTTATAATATTTTATCGAGACAACTCCAAAGTTAAACAGTTAGAAAAAGGGCCACTTAATTGATAAAATAATATAATTTTTCCGCAATTTTTGTTATGATAATTTCACAGCTATTGATTCGTATCTTCTTCAAACCCTTATCCACACCCGATGGTGCATAGGGCACTGCATCATATAAACGTAGTGTTATCCTGATCGTTGACACATAAAGAAAAGGTGATCATCCCATGTACCAGTCCAGGGTGAATCGAATTCATATTACAGTGAAAAAATAACTTTTATTTATTCGAATCGGATAGTCATAACAAAAAACCAAACTATTAGCTACTACCCCGTCCTGAGAAGTATAACTTTTACCCATTGAATATATGCGATCTTTGTAATAATTAACCTATCGCCAGAAGCTCTCCTTAGTAGTTACTTGCCAGACGTGAGTACCCCAATAAGACTTTAGTTTAGAGTTGACGAAGCATGGCTCATGGAGTGCAGCGGTCCCAGGAGCATAATAAATGGACCACAAACCCCCATTTACTATCCATGCACGTATATGTAGTTGCTTGGATACCCATAATATGTAAGCTTAAGTTCCCATATACTTTACACACACTTGCATATCCGAGGCTTGCACCATGTAACTACATATTATGTTATTTTATAAAAACACAATATATAATATTTTCTTGTTATTTAAAATTAATTTCCATGTTCATCAGATTTAGCCGTAATATTGAAAAAAAACAATACCTCGCAAAAATTTTTGTGTGTCAAAATCTTCATGTAATAAGTCCACGTTTGTCCCCTCGGAAGTTATTTATATTTTAAATTTAATAAAAAAAAATCAGCTCTAAATGTAAACTACATTTAGACCTAGAGATGAAAGCACAGCTTCCAAAACTAGTTGTCATAATAAAACAAACTCAAGTGGTAAAAAAAACAAGTGTTTTTCTTTACAATTTCATCATGTCTTACCACAAAGTGAATAATGCCGAAACAATAAATACAATTTTTTATAATCAACTCTCTGAGATTACTGAATTACGTATAATATTTATAGATCGATCTTTTTGTCCTTTATGTCCAAAGTAAAGTTAAAAAGATCCAATTTATCGAGGTTTTACTGCAATTTTAAAATATTTTTGTTAAGTATTTAGTTCGATCGACCCGTAGGTACTGCGATTGTCGCATCTAGCTCCGACTGTCGAGTATGTTCAGATGATGCATCCGCCCCCGCGTTAACCGGCATTTCTGGTGTTGCGTGTCACACGTCTGCTATCATATCGCTGTGTTATTGAGCTATTTACAGAGGATTAGAGCTCTAGTGGACAAACATATATAACACATGTACGTATGCGCAAACGAAAACATGGCGTGAACCAGAAAATCGAAATGAATCGGGGCTAACGAGAACTTTGTTTGATTTGCTTGTAAATTTATTATTATTTTGGTTCGTGAATTTCAGTAAACGTTACTCAGGTTTAGGAACCATAGCTGTGTTTAAAAGAATACGTAAGTAATCGTTTAACGTCACTCAAAAGATATCCGATATGACAAATTTATGGTAACACAGTTAACAAACCCACACAAGCATAATTTCACCCAATAAGTATTAGGTCTAATACATTTATGGCGACACTCTTAACAGATCCATACGTGTATAACTTCATTTAATGAGTACCAAATCTGATACGTTTATGGCAATACTGTTGACAAACTCCTACAATTTCTGCAAAGTATCAACCTTACAACGATAAGTGTCAAAATTTCATGGCATTCTTATAATTAGTTTACAGGTTACAACGGTTTTAGAGTCTCCAATTTTGTAAATTTCAAAACAAAGGATAAAACATTTTTTTCTTTAATTTCTTTAATTGATTCGGCAGTCACTTTGTGGTAAAACCTATCCATTTCGAATAAAAAAAAACACTTAGTAAATACCACTATGTCTTCAAATCTACTGTGACACATGTTTCGATGCATTCCGCATCATACGATATTTGAAAATGATGCGGTATGCATCGAAACACGTGCCACGGTAGATTTTAAGGAATAGTGGTATTTATTGAGTTTTGTTTTTAAATTAAAAACATATTTTTTTGTCTTGATTCAACATTATTTTTTAAGAAGGAAAAATATTGTTGAATCTAAATAGTGGCCTGATGAGTAAAATGGAGACAGGGAACGCAACCACTTTTTTTACACATCTTCGAAAGAAGCGTTTGAAGCCTGGAAAAAGACTTAATAATCAGTGGGAACAATGCATCATGTTCCCACTAATAAAAAAAGAAACAGCTTCTACCCCCTCTTCATACTTCAACGTCTCAAGGGTACAATCCAAAAACTTTAACTCAACTTCATACACGGTGTTTGAAAACGATGCGGAACGCATCGACATACGTGTCAAAATAGATATTTCGGAAATAATGGCATTTACCAAGTAAATTTTGAAATAAAAATTGATTGATATTACCACAAGGTAACTGTCGAAGCAATTAATAAAATGTTGGTATATTATCTAACATGTCTGTTTTATTCTGTTTTATTGTTTTAGAAGCGTAGGTTCCTCCTAGCCTTAGTATGTTTTATATACAAAGGTACATAATAACTTTCATATCTGCATATACCTTACTTTTCTTCTCTTTGTGAGTAATATTCCAGTATATATGTCACTTTTATCTTCATCAATCAACTTAAGTTTTTTTTCGTATGATGTTTAAGATGTTTTTTAGCAAAGTAAAAATTAATAAAGGCATATATGGGTAATTTGTTTAATAAACACAATAAGTAATAAATTATGAGTGTGAGTGAGTAAGCCTGACCTTAAATTTGAATTCAACCTGTTGCTGGTAGTTCCATCTCACCATTCCCATGAAATTCTAATCGGAATATATGAGAAAAGCGTCACACACGAACGTCCCTAATAATATTTCATATAAACGTATCCTATTTGTCATCGTCCCGAGCTGTGAAGGGCTGAGTATGCTGGATTTGAATTCTCCAAGTTTTTCCGTTACTCACGACGGTATCAATCCACATTTAAGGGCGTTTTTTGCAGGACTTTACACAAGTGTGTGACGTTTCACATTTGTTCTATCTCACGTTTATATTATTCATGTCATAATTGAGGGGTTCAAAATATTTTGAATTAAAATACTAAAACTAATGTATTTTTCAGTTTATAACCAAAATTTTCTTTTGTAATTTCTTTTAATATTAATAATAAATTGATTTTGATATTAAAAAACGAAGCTAAGCACATTTTGAGTTTTGATAAAACAAACAGTTATTAATACCTACGTGTGGTGATAGATAATATTTTACTTTGATTAATTCAAAGAAATGAGACTTTTCAAAAAACATATGCTTTTTATTCATAATTGAAATTTTTCAAATATTTCAATTTCAAAAAAACAAAAATCTATCATGGTCCTTTGATATATGGAATCTTAGATTCAAGTTTCTTTTTTTAAACAGAAAATGATTTTCTGTATTTATGAAGTATTTTAAATTAACTGCTACGTTTGAATGTCTTATAATATATTTACCCATATAAAAGTTTGGACTGATAGGTATGCTAAGCGCAAGTCTAATCACTTTCAATAATTTAAAAAAATACTTTGTCGATATAGTTAAGTGCCTTACGCACCATTGGTTTGCAGATAAAAGTGAAAAGAAAAAAAAAGTGTCTTGCTTTTTATCATTGTGCAACTTGCCCAAAGTGAAAGTAATTTGTTGACACTCTCCATATCATTCATCGTTGTGTGTAATATAACATTAAAATACCATTACATAAATATACACACAAAGTGAACGATTAATGATAAGGGCATATTGCCAACAATGATTTTAATATACTAAAAAAGTAATTTGTTGGCTTAAATTAAAGCTACAACATTTTGAGTGTGTCCAAATACTTAATCTCATCTTTGATGAGATGTCAAAAATAATATGAAAATAACTCCTATAACTGGAGAAAATCCAGATTTGTGAACAAGTATTTGGACACACTCAAAATGTTGTAAATAAATTTTTTGGTCAAATTAAAAGCTTAAAATAATAAAAATTAAAATAATATTTTCTGGCGATTCTCATGTGTGTGATTTTAATCCAGGATTCGGATCTCACATATTAATATAAAAGTTTAATTTGCTTAATAAAAAGGTTCTTTTCATCACACCAATAGATGTCTCTTGTGAAGTTCTAGTGATTCAAGAACAATGTTTCGAAATTGGTTCATAAATATAACACTTCCAAGAATTTGAGTAGTGTGGTTGTCAATAATGGGTAGAATTGGTAAATGTGACACTGTATAAAGTGATCACTTAAACCAGCCTATGACGGACGTCAGCCCTGTAAATGCCCAGACTTTCATATCTTCTTCACCTTTGATGTGATGTTAAAAATAAATTAAAGCCGCCGCCCTGGCCCTTTGTCTTTGTATTGGTTTTTATAAAATCCCTGTAAACTAAAAAAAATAGTGTTTTACTAGAGATGTGCTTAACGGCTTCTTGTAAATCACCGGTATATCGGCGATAGTGACTTAAAAGTCACCGCTTCGTTTAACAGCGACTTGGGTCACTGCTTCACTTCATCCATCCCGGTGCGTGCTTTTGGTATCACATTAGTTATAGATATAAACATAAAAACATACGCTGGCACTTTTTAATAGATTTATATTATCCACTGACACTTCGTGATGGAATTGCATTTTTAATTTATTATTAGATTAAAACCAATATTTTTAGCTTTTCCACTTTTTTATTTGACCAGCGACCGGGTTTCGTCGTTACGATGATGTCGGTAACGACGAAACCCGGTCGCTGGTCAAATAAAAAAGTGGAAAAGCTAAAAATATTGGTTATAATCTAATAATAAAATAAAAACATACTACTTGGAACAAGAACTGACTCGTATCGGGTCGCTCATTGGCCGTCCGACATTTTCCGGTTTCCGACCGACGAGTTTTCGATCATAGTTAGTCGTTTGCTTTCGTTTTTCGTTGAGCTAAACCGTAGCTTAGCTGAAATTATTAAAATGTCTACATTTCATCGGACGTAGCTATTGACGTCATATTTCAAGCAGCGACTAGGGTCACAGCTTTGCGAAAAATCGGGTCCCCGATTAAAGTAACCGTTTTAAAAATATTAGTTAAATATAATCTCTAGTTTTTTATTGTTTGATGTCAATCAATACCAGTGACCGAAAATTGAATTTAGTCTATCCGTTTCAAAAGTAATTAACAGTTTATTACAAAGGACTAATGCTTTGAATAAACATTTAAACGAATCGCCGAAAAGTAATTAGTTTTAGTTTAAAGCCATCTTCAGATCGGAGGTGAATCAATTCATGACTTTCCGCGTGAATAATTACTCAACAATAATTGAATAAATCAACTCTGGCTCGCCCCTTTCCAGTAAACACTCGAACCTTCGGAGGTGGTTTCTCTCGTTCTCATTAATTTTCAAGAGACCATTATGCCCTTTTTAATAAAACCACCCAAACGAAAGCGGGGAACAATCGCTTCGAGAGGGATTAGAGCGTAGATTTGCCATTATAGTAGAACATAGTTTCACGAGAAGAGTAGAATGTTCATTTTGAAGTGCGCCACGGCTGCGTCTGCTTTTCAAGTTCCGGAATGAGTTGTCTGGTAATACTGATGAAAATGTATTGTTACAGTAAACTTTCCGATGAAATTGATAACAAGCATGAACTTTACGATTACGTGTTTCTTACTTCAATGAATAAAGTAAATTTCTGAGCATATTTTTTGTTTGCAATGATATAATAAACTGACTTACCAATTTCATTACTATTCAATGTTGTGTTGGTGAAGTGAAATAACTTAGTAATTGAAAATTTAAAAAAATATATTTCTTATTACTTTATAAAAAGATTATTTTGTGTATATGTTATATATATGTTTAATATACCTGAATGTATTTTAGTGATGCTTCAGATCTATGTATCCATACCATCGAGTGAAACTATTATTTAATAATTTGTTTAAATTTCAATTTATTTATAAATATACATATATATTTATATATATATATATATATATATATATATATATATATATATATATATATATATATATATATATATATATATATATATATATATATATATATATATATATATATATATATATATATATATTTTATATATATATATATATATATATATATATATATATATATATATATATATATATATATATATATATATATATATATATATATATATATATATATATATATATATATATATATATATATATATATATATATATATATATATTTATATATATATATATATATTTATATATATATATATATATATATATATATATATATATATATATATATACATATATATATATATTTATATATATATATATATATATAAATATATATATATATATACCGTAAAGTGGGTATACTTTGCACCATGGGTGATACTTTGCACCACCTTCTGTAAAGAAATTGTAGAGCTGGTCATCTCTGATACATATCATTTTTCATTCTACTTTCTATTGTTTCTGATAGATGGCACTTCAATCTACTTTTTAGTTTATGGAAGTAACAGTCGGTCGCTATTGCTTCAATGCGTTTTTCCTGTCCGAATGTAAAGAAAGTTTTCTGTCTGAAAATTGTGTCCGAAAAAATCCAGTGTTATCAGTATACTGAAACAAGTTATAACAAGTGAATAGTCTCTAAATCGTAGGTAGGTAGGCCCTGCTTTTCTCAAATGCTGTATTTTTTGGTTACGTTGTCGAGTTTATGCAAAAATATTTTTTTTTTAAGAACTGACTTGTATTGACCACATTTGGGGTAACATTGCACCTGGTGCAAAGTATCCACAAAAGGCCAGAGTTAATTAATTTGATCAAAAGTCTTGAAACGGCTAATACAACTTGACATTTTTGCTAAATATGTATAGGTTTTGTGTACTTACTTAATTCCTGATGGTATATTTTTTTCAAAAATGTCAAGAACACACAAACAGCGGCCTTACGCCAGACGATATTGCGATTTTACACCAAAGAGAGTGGAGCAGTGTTTGGAGGCCATTCGAAATGGTACAATCAGTCAAAGAAAGGCTGAAGAAATTTTCAAAATCCCCAGAAGGACGATTAACTATAAGCTCAAAGGTCAGCACACAAAACCTGTGGGAAAACCTCCGATATGTGACAAGGGCGAAGAGCAATCCTTCGTAAACTGCATAGTAGACATGAGTGAGTACGGTTTCCCAGTGAGTGTTTTTACCATTCGCTATATTCTAATAGCCTATTTGGCAGAAGAGTACGAATATTAAAGAACAACGTACCAGGCTCTGAATGGATAAGATCATTTTTGCAAAAACATAAAACCTTGACTGTTGCTAAAGCTAATCAGTTGCTTAATCGGTTGCCATTAAAAGCGTATGACGATGACGTGCGCCAGAGTTTTCAACAGTTTTTGGAAGAAAACAGATTCAACCCAAAGAATTCAGTCATAAAACGCAGGAGAACGATACCGATAGAACCAGGTAAGAGCATTGCTCACGATCCAAATGTCGAAATGAACGTTGACGAGACACAAATGCTACCTGAACCAACTACATCAATGATCCCACCTTCCGCTTCGAAACATCCAGCATATCTAACATTAACTGATAATAGTTCACACGGAAGCTTAGCGGAGGAATAGGGAGAAGAACAAAAACGATGACTAAAACCAGTTATCGTATTTGTTCTTCCATTTCATTAGGACCAGTAAAAAAGAAGGTGGGAGAATATGTCATATTTCATTATGAAGGTGAAAAATTTCCGGGACAGATTTTGGAAATAAAGAAAGAAAGGGGTGTTAAATCCATGCAGGAGAGTCTCAAATCGTGGAAGTGGCCGATGAAGGATGACTTTCTTCAATATTCTTGGAAGGATGTAGTGGGTTCCATAAAAGAACCGAAAATGCAATCCAAAAGAGGTTTCTTTACCGTCCCGGAACTTGACCATATTTAGACCTAATTTCATTTTGATTCCTATTACCTATGTAGTACAATATGTTTTAATATCCACCTTTTATTTTATATAATTTTAAACCTTCAGTATTGGAAAAAAAAAATATTTTTGCTTGATTTTTCAATACATTTTTTTAAAATTTCTATCAAGTGTCTTATTTTTCCAAAATTATACAATATTATAATCTGCATTTAGCGAATTGTGAGCCAAAACCCTTCATAAGGTGCAACGAAACTTGTAGGATAGCCTTTACTTTGCATCAATTTGGATTCTAGTACGAAAAGTGTAGAGAAAATATCATGGTGCAAAGTTGTACTTTACCCCGGGATACTTTGCACCAAAATATAAATATTAAAAAAAAATACAGGCAAAATAGATAAAAAATTTAAAATGTATCAGACATGTTACAGGTATATGTGTTATTACATTGCAATAGTTGAAACCTCAGAAAAAGTAAAAATCCTGATCTGAATAGACAATTTTTTGAAAAAATGCAGTATTTTGGTGCAATGTATACCCACTTTACGGTATATATATATATATATATATATATATATATATATATATATATATATATATATATATATATATATATATATATATATATATATATATATATATATATTTACATATAACTATATATATATATATATATATATATATATATATATATATATATATATATATTCGTGGATGCAGATGCGCAATACAATGTAACTATACAAGTTGTGTACATACTAGCCTCTCTGCATCAACTCCACTCCCACCTACCCGTGGTGAACCCTGTTAAACCTAGCAACCCAGGAAGAGATTGCGGTAACCAACCCCTTTGGAAGCCTGGGTAGGTGAACAGACGGGAGACGGGGGTCTGGAGGGCTCACATCAGTACTGAACTGGCGAAGAGCTCCCTGGATGGTCCCGGTGCAGGCCGTGTACCTAAGGATGGTGGCTGCCAGGAAACTGGACAGCCGGCATCCACAGCCCGAGTTAGCTGGGCTACTGCACTGATGGAGGGCAGCAGTACCCATCAGAACTGGAAGCGAGCGGAGGCAATGGATGCCAGAACGGTTGCCCAACAGATTACTCCAGGCGCAGCTGCAACAGCCTCAACGACTGGAGTACTGCGGTGCAGAAGGCAACGGGAAACCACTGCACTACTTTCCCAAGACAACCCAATGAAAGCAAGCAAACAAATAGGAAGGCCGTCGAGCGATCCGGTTGACACCCGGCGCCTCTGGGGGTCCGGGCCCCAAGGTGGGAAATCGGTGACCGGGCACATCGGTGTGACGCACCAGGCACCATGTGGGAAATGTGCGACTGGTGAAGCTAATTCCAATACAAGAATATCCGTGCGTAATACACACAGAGTTGGCACCTGGAATGTCAGAGGATTACGCCTGCCAGGAAAGACGGATATTCTAGAAAAAGAAATGACCAACCATAACATACACATATTAGGAGTCTCAGAAACACATTGGACCGAAAATGGACACTTAACAACAGCAAACGGTAATACAATATACTTCTCAGGCAATGCAAATGCAACATTTAGTGGGGTAGCGGTAATTTTAACATCTCAGTTAAGTAAGTCTGTCATTGGATATAACCCCATTAATGACAGAATGATCCACATCAAACTGAACACTCAACCCTGCAAAATGAATATTGTACAAGTGTATGCACCGACTGCCGATGCTCCAGATGAAGTTATTGATCTTTTCTATTCTGCTCTCAAAGAAACGCTGGCTCAAATACCCAATAAAGAAATAACAATGGTTATTGGTGATCTCAATGCAAAAGTTGGATCAAACAGTTACCTCGAAGGTGCAGTTGGCCATTATGGAATTGGCACCCAAAATGATAGAGGTGAACGTTTGATCCAATTTGCTATTGAAGAAAAAATGACAATCATGAATACTTGGTTTAAACAGCACATCAGACGCCTATACACATGGATATCACCGGGTGAGAGATGTCGCAACCAGATTGATTACATCATGATAAATAGCCGCTGGAGGTCATCGGTAAGTAATGTTAAAACTTATCCTGGTGCAGATTGCGGCTCTGATCATAATCTGCTGATTGCACAAATCAGAGCCAAGTTCAAAATTATACAAAGGGATAAGTTTAAAACTTTAAACCTCAATGAGCCAGCAATTAAATGTTTTGGCACAGATATCAGGAAACAAGACGCTGATTTCAACGTAAACTCCTCAGAAAATGTCGAACAGCGTTGGAACAGTCTCAAAGAGAAAATTGTCAAGACTGCAATGAAATATCAGGAGCCGAGAAATGAAAAGAGGAAATCTTGGATATCAGACCCCACATGGGATATGATATCAAAGCGAAAAGCGATGAGAGTAAAAGGAACCTCATCTGCAGAAGCGAAACAAGAATACACTAGGCTCAATAAAGATATACAAAGACATTGCCGACGAGACAAAAATAAACAAATTTCGGATATCTGTGCTGAGATAGAAGATAAAGCGAATAGCGTCACTACAAAGGATCTTTTCCAAAAGGTTAAACTCTTAACCCGTGCCTTCAAACCTCAGACATGGGCAATAGAGGACCAAAATGGAAGCGTTCTGACGGACATTGGCAGCGTCTTGGAGAGATGGCGAGGTTACTGCTCCGGACTATATGCCGAGACCTCAACAGCAGGAAGTCCTTCCTTTGAGAATCAAACCATGGAACCCGACATTTTGGAAGAAGAGATTCGAAATGCACTAAAAAAACTAAAATGCAACAAGTCCCCCGGCAATGACTGCATACAGGCCGAGCTTCTAAAAGAACTAGGGGATAAGGGCATAAAAACAGTGCTGGATCTCTGCAACCTCATATGGAGAACGGGAACATGGCCTCAGGAATGGGCTGAATCTGTTTTCATTCCTCTTCACAAAAAAGGCTCATCCAAAAAGTGTGAAAACTATAGGACAATAGCACTTATCTCTCACACCAGCAAGATAATGCTATATGTTCTAAAAGCACGATTACACAGTTACATTGGATGGCAAATACCAAAGGAACAAGCTAGTTTTGTGAAAGGAAGAGGAACAAGAGAGCAGATCCTCAACATCCGCCAAGTGATCGAAAAAAACCGAGAGTTCCTGACGCCAACAGTTTTATGCTTTATCGATTACAAAAAAGCTTTCGACTGCGTGAAGTGGGAACATCTGTGGAAAGTACTCATGGAGATGGGAGTCCCATCCCATTTGATAAAACTCATCCATGGACTTTATGCCCAAAGTAAGGCAATCGTAAGAATCAATGGCATAAACACTGCAAGCTTCCCCACTGAGAAAGGTGTAAGACAGGGATGCATACTCTCCCCTGACCTGTTTAACATCCATGGGGAATACATCATGCGCAGGGCTCTCTACGAATGGAATGGAGGAGTGTCCATTGGTGGCGTAAAG
>NW_028281141.1:147500-187500 GCF_059751285.1 Brachycentrus maculatus
TTTTTATACATACTCATAGGAATGAAAAATACGATAATTTTCATTGAAAAAAATGTAAGGGTGTGTTGGGTGTAAGATTTTTCCCTTTGTTGCAAGGCGAGAAAATCATTCCTAACTAACTCTTCTGTGTTTTGTAGGATTTTCACAAATTTCAGATTTTTCAGTTTCATACCATCGCGCGTTTGACAACCACGTTAGATGTTCCGGGTTCGATTCTCAGGGAGGGTCAAACTAAATATTAGCAATATTTCACACTAATATAATAATGTTTAATGTTACATATATTTTATATCACCGAACTGTTTGTACCTGTAGCACAGGACTGATCGCATTGCTATCATATCATATATTATACCAATAAAGATAACAGAACACTGATATGACTTTTTTCAAGCTAATTTTTAATTTTTCTCTTCCAGTTTAAAAGTTTTTTTTAAGAAATGAAATTGATATATTATAAATGAGTTTTTTTGGTCATAAATATCAATTGACTTTTGTACACATGATTTTTGTCATTTTATTATTTTTTAAATAACGTCCACATCATAAATACAGTAGATTTTTTATGACGTAAGGTTTCTGAAAGGATAGATTATTGAAAATATAAAAGGACTCTCTACCCGCCACTGACTGGGCGAAAACAATTTTATCTGGTATTTAAGATTGCATGACGTCAATCTTTCATTTAGTTTAATTATATTTTATTTTTTGACATCTCATCAAAGATGAAGAAGAATATGGAAGTCTGGGCATTTACGGTGCTGACGACCGTCATAGGCTGGTTTAAGTGATCACTTTATACACGTGTAACATTCACCAATTCTACCCATTATTGACAACCACACTACTCAAATTCTTGGAAGTTCTATATATGAACCAATTAAGAAACCTTGTTTTTGAATCACTAGAACTTCACTAGAGACATCTATTTGTGAGATGAAAAGAAGCTTTTTATCAACCAGAAACTCTTACATTAGTATGTGAGGTCCGAATCCTGGATTATAATCACACACATGAGAAACCCTAGAAAATACCATTTTCATTTTTATCATTTAAGCTTTTAATTTGACCAGATAATTTATTTACAACATTTTAAGTGTGCCCAAATACTTGTTCACAAAATCTGGATTATCTCTAATTACAGCAGTTATTTTCATATTATTTTTTGACATGTCAAAAAAAAAATAATATGAAAATAACTCCTGTTATTGGAGATAATCCAGATTTTGTGAACAAGTATTTGGACACACTCAAAGTGTTGTGAATTACATTTTTATTCCTTTGTCGTTGACAACTCAATTATTGGATGGGTAATGAAATATGCAGGTCTTACAAATCGGTGGTTCCAACTGGGAACTTTGGATAAGTTGACCCAACTCAATTAAATAAGTGGCATTACACATGCGCGCGTAAGGCGATTTAGGACGAACCGTGGACCCTTGTTTTCTGTCAATGAGACTAAACCCTCGTTAATGTCACCCTAACGGGAGTCTAGTTTTAAAATTCAAGTTTCGAAATTGTGAAAATATCTAAAATTCAAATGTGTAAAAAAAATCGGTACACATAAATCAGAGATATATAAATGAAACAATTTATCTTGTAAAAAATACATATTGAGATCACACCATGGAAACAATCCACTCATTTAAATAACATAAACTCAAATTATTACTCTCAGTCACATATCGCTCACTGCTTTCAAGAACGTCATAAACCAAAAATCGTCAATTTTCAGTTGTGTATGTTTTCGGAATGCCCAGAAAATGTTCTTTATTCCAGCAAAAGAGGCATATTTTTAACTTAATATTTACCCAATACAGGGCAGAAAGTGTTGTTTTTGTTTTTTGAAGAAAACGTATTGTTTAAAATTAACTAAATATTTTTCAAATGGAGAAAAAACCTTCAGGTTTTACCTAAAAAGATCTATTGCACAGTAAAAAGATCAATAAGTGGCTTAATATTTATTTTTAATACATTGTATTATATTTTTAAACTTTAAAAGCGTTCATCTGAAAAATCAAGTTCTTTGTTTATGACGTTCTTAAAAGGAGTGAGCGATATAATAGTTAAATAACGAACAATTAAGAAAATTAAGAAATACAGAAAACATTTTAATTCTGATAAAACATCAATTATTAATACGCTTTTCCAAAATACATCACCATTATTATCTATGTTTCCATTAATAAAAGTCTTGCACACCTCTTTATATACCTGAATATTTTATTATCACGCGTTAGTTTTTGTAATGACTTGTTAAAAAACAACGGTAGTTATCGAAACTAGTCTTGTGTAATGAAGTAAAACTAAATAAGTGGTATTATACAAGATTATAATTTTTAAATAATTAAATATAAAGTTATTAAACATATGTATATATTGAATTCAAGTGTTTAGTATCACGATGTAAGGGTGTAAAGTCGTAAAAGATGTAAAGAAAGTCGTTAATATGTTGCGGTGAAAAATATCAAACAGGAAAATCTAAAATGACGTTGTTTGTTGGTTCTTCAATAGACATCTATAAGTAATGAGTACACACTATTTAGGAGATCATCATGTAGGCAGGACAATTTCTTAAAGGCAATATTTTTTACTATTTTTTACTACGCGGCAGGCATATTAGTTTTAGCATCATCCTTTTTAGTAAAACTTTTTTAGAGCAAAAAATTTCGACTAATATAATTTTTTTTATTTCAGTAATAAAGATTGAAAAACTGTCTCTGTTGTGAATATCTTTCCATTGACGTCTTCTAATTCAATGTCCCACACTCCTCCCTTCCAACCCACAACATTAAGTTACTCCCTCTCCTAACCCAGATTGACAGTTCGGATTCTGATTCCCTAATCACATATGTACGTATTATACGTGTACGAGTATACATATATTGTATAGTACGTCTGATTGGTATTACGATGTATTATGAGATGCTGAATTCTATCACGTTTGATTCAAATATTTCTTATAACATCTATTATATATGAATTTCTTTTGAAAAATACAGAAAACATGTATCCTCATTGAAAATTATTAATATAAAAATATTAAATAACATTAATTTTACAAGCAAAAAAACTATATAAAAAAGGATAACGATGAATCACAGGTTCATTATTTGAAAATTTTTACATCTCGACATTGAAGAAGAATAATTCGGAAGTCTATAAAGAAGGAGTTTTTACAGGACTTATGACCTGTCATAAGCTGGTTAAGTGATTACTTTATGTACCTACGTGCAACATTGACCATTCTACCCGTGATTGACAATTACACTACAAAAAAATTTGGAACTCCTAGATATATTCTTTAATCTCATCAGTATATATGAGTTCAAAACAGCCATCTATGTTGGATTGAAGAAAGCTTTTATACAACAGAAACCCTTTTATTTGTATGCAAGATCCGAACCTCGTATAGTTTGTATATACTAGGAAACACCTGTAAACATGATTTTTTTTGTAGCTTATAATTTGACCAGTTATTTTTAACTTTTTGAGTGTGTCCAATTATTTTTTTCGTAAATCTGGATTTGTCAAGTAATTGATAGATCCCGATAGATGCGGAAGGAACTAATTGCATCGTCACTACTTGTAAAAATACTAAGAAATTAAAGTCACAGAAAGAATAAAAAAAAAACTGCTTTATCTATGGAAAAGACTTGAAACTCAATCTTCAAATGCGAATTCTACGTCTTTTTAATACTCTATGGTAATGAAAACTAGTCTTTCATCTAAGCTACCATAAAGAAGATTGAAGTATTTGAAGTAAGATGACCAAGAATTCTGAAAATGTCATAGGTTGAGAGGTTTGAACTGAAGATGTTTTAAGAGGCATAAACAGAGAGAGAGTAGTTATAAACCCTACTAAGAAAATAAAGCTGAAACACTTGACTATTTTATGACAGGAGCGAAATGCAAAAGGATAAGAATGTATGATGTGATGACTGTATTATGTAGTATGAAGAATATATTTACTTATATTTATTTTAAATAATTATAAAAGTATTATGTAAGTGTAGAATGAAAATTTAAATTATGGTAATTAATAAGAGATTATAGTTATATATATATATATATATATATATATATATATATATATATATATATATATATATATATATATATATATATATATGTATATATATATATATATATATATATATATATATATATATATATATATATATATATATATATATATATATATATATATATATATATATATATATATATATATATATATATATATATATATATATATATATATATATATATATATATATATATATATATTTATATGAGAATATATATATATATATATATATATATATATATATATATATATATATATGAGAATATAATATACATAAAATAGTATTACGTAATATATAAAAATAGGCTCATAGAAATAGTATGAAATTGAAATATTTTTTAAAATAATAAAATCACAAATATTTCTGATTAAAAAAGTCATATAAAATAACTGTAGTAATCATAAAAAGAATTTGTAACATTTTACAAAGGTCGAAGGAAAATCAAACATTCAAAGAAGACATTTCTCCGTTTTTAAGAGCTTATACGTATCTCCAACATGATACTGAGTTTTAAATATAAAAAATAAAACACTCGTTTTCAACCACTTTTTTGAGTTTATTTATGTAAACACTACTAGTTTCGTAAGCTATACATGTTTTCAAAACGTGTGTTGACATTAATTAACTCAAAAAAATTAGAAATATCCTATTTAGATATTTAAATTTTCTTGCTTTTCCAAATAAATAAATAATATAATTGTGATACTGAGTCACCATTCAAAACGGCATTAATGATAGACAACCTTAAACATGAAATCGATGATGATTGACAACCTTCAACATGAAAAATCAAGATAAGAGGAAGAATAACCTCTATACAGGGGAAGTTTGTGCTCTTAAAGTGCTAAAGTGGTAATTAATATTTAATTAAGAGGCTCGTAAAATTGATTATATTATTCACCCATCGCGGAACATCAAATGCAGAAAACGAAGCGTTGATTCATGCAAATCGCAAGATTAAAAACAATAGTGTTGAAACGGAAGCCTTTGAAAACAAAGAGCTTCAATAATAAATAAGCACGTAGAGTGATCCTGAAGATTTTATCAGCGCGGGCGGTGGGTCCCCGAAGCGCAACTCCGCCGGCATTACAGGCGCCTGGCACTACACTGACGCACCGGCCTGATGAATATTCAATAAGTCGGGATCGACAACTTTTAGCACTCTGTACAAGTGAAACCGTAGCCGTTCCCTGTAATGTCTGAGTACACCCGCCCCTTGCAACCTTACAGGAATGATGACAAAAGTGTGATTTGATAAAGAAAAAATAATATATAATTTATTTGAATTTTCTTAAACGATGAATTTTAAGATAAATACATACTTAAATTAAAATTCAACGTATTAAACAAATTCTGTAAGTATTAAAATAACATAGTAAAAGGGGATTTAAAACAAATATGGCGTAAAATTATAATAAAAGCATAGTTAGATGACAAAAAATATTTAATAATTTTGCTGCTTGTGGTTATATTTTTAATTTTTTTATTGAATTTTCACTTAGTAAATACCAAGTAAAATCTAAATTAAAAATATTAAATTTCAACAATTTATTTTACACTTCCTGTACCCGACCAACATGTTTTCGTGGCTCAGTATGGTTAAATTGAAAACATAAAAAGAGAAAAAACACATTAATATTTAATTTTACAATAGTTGAGGCTATACAAAATTCAAGCAGTTGCCAAAAAACACGCCCTTTGCAATGGGCAATATTTAGTTTTGCGTGTGTTGCTGTTTGTGTTGACTTTTATGGATGGATCTTACTCTCTTTTGACCCATAAGAAACGAATGCCTTCAAGTCTTGCCATTCCCCTTAATTCGTATTTAAATTTTTTAATACATTTTCAATTTGTTTTACCGTTCTTGGAAGAGTCAATTAAACCTATCATTTAATAAATCAAAAGTGTTTTGATGATTCTTCAGTATGGAGTTATAGGCTAGAGGGGAGCTTATGGGACAAATTTAAAATCACTCTCAATTTAAAAAAATAATGCAAAATAATTCTTAAAAATCCCGGAACTTACCCTTCAAAACTAGTGTTCAAAGAACTTAATGGACCAACAATTGAAATTTTTTTCAATAAAGCCTCTATCTTACAAACTATTAAAGAAAAAAAAACAGAAGTTAAAATTTCACGTAACTATAGATTTTCTAATAATTTAATATTGCACAGATGTAGAACAACAGCATCGTTAAATCATTATACGTACGTAGGTAATTTAAAAAAAAATAAACATCCGGAAAACTCAAAATATATAATAAATTATCAAACTTTTAAAACTAAAATAATAAAAAAAAACACATAAGACTCACTCCTACCTAGACTCCATACCAAAGAATATTCTTTTATTTTTAATTTACTGTTTATTTTAAATTTTAATTTTAATTTACTTTGTTTATAAAAAAATGTAAAACTCCCTCTCTAAACACAAGTATCTACTTTAGTAGTGAGATAAAAACGTTATATTTGAAATGTTTTGTATATTAACCAACTATTTTGTATTATTTTAATATGTATTTTGTAAAAAAAAATCAATATTAAAAATTAACCTTTCCGAGGGTTTTGGGTACCATGCTCATAATTACTCCCTTAAATGTTGCGACAAATAGACTTGAAACGGTTTGCCTTGCAGGCACACCAGATCAACATAACAACTACTACAGCGACCTTTCTGTTCGTCTGGGAATCGTTCTGCCCTGTTTGCTATCAACGCTGAATAGATAATTCTGCTAGCGATCTATTTAGTACGCGAATCAAGTGGAATTTAATGGTTTGCTTTTGACATCGTGGTGTCTACCCCAAGTTTCTTTATTAGTTCAAAAGTTTCACTGTAATGGAGTTGTAAAAATAATTAAGGTACTTAGTTCTGGGTGAAGTAAACGTTTTGCATAATTTTCATTATTAGGTTTCAAATTAGGCACGATATTTGAATTTATTCAAAAGTATAATTGTTAGCTGTCTTCATAGTGAAATAGTTTACGCAGTCACGAACTACACTTTAGTATTGAAATTAAGTATTGAAACAAAAAATAGTGGAGAATTAAACTGAAAGTTAAGTGTAGAATAATTTTTTTTATGAATCGTATTTGACGCAATAACTTTCTGATTTTCCATTTAATAATTAAAATATAACATTGTTTTAAAAATCACTAAAAATATTTAATTATAATGTCTACTGGTTTCGAAGCTTATCGGTAGACATTGTAATAAAGTTATAATAAAATACATATATATATATATGGTGATTTTAAAACAAATTTATATTTTATTTTGAATATTGAAAGCATTAACTTTGTGGATCATAGTGATATATTATTTTGATATATAAAAAGACTTTTTTTTTTGATCCACTCACATAGTGATGTGAGTGGCGAGTGATAGTGATGTGATGTTTTTGATCCAATCACAATGTAAGCGGATCAAAAAACAAGTCTTTTTATTCTAAAAATAATATAAGTTTTATTTTAATTATAGAAAGGTTTTTAATTTAATTCCGAAATATTTTCAAACGGAATGCATCAAAACACGTGTCTAAATAGATTTTTAGAAAAAATTGAAAATGCATACATATTACCACAAAGTTACTGCCGAATCGATTAATGATATTAAATTTAAGATGTTTTAACTGAGAGATTTTATCTTTGCATTGTCCGTCGTAGGTGATCACTTTGTACACTATACAAAGATCATCATTTTCTCCGCATTATTGAACACCCGTATTGGATTATTTTTCGAAAGTTGTCTATATGTAGTATAACTTTCACATTTCACATTTCTATCATGTAAGCATTTTTTTTTTTGTAAAGTATGAACTAAAAAAAATACATTCTCACTTGATCATGGCTGAAAGGTCATCTGAATCATTAAACATATTGGGAATTAAATTTTTATTTATATGCTTCAATTCTACAAGTCGATTTTTAACAACAACAGAAATGATAAATGCTGTAAAAATGTTACATAGAACTAATCGGATTCATGAATTATGCAGGGATTAAAATTTATTCTGATACAATAATTATTTCCATTTTCATGCGAAATGTACAGTTCCAGTTACGAACAATGGCTTGCTTTTACATACATCTTATTCCGAAAATCTGAAAGCTGAAATGTTTCACATTCATTCATTTGTAAACCGACTTGATCCTCGCATTTCAGACATCCTGGTTTCCCCAGTAGCTACGGATGAATTCCTTGCTGAGCCATTTTATATGCGAGAAAGGTGCAATGTAATGTTATTACGAGAAAACGTATATGCACATATTAATATGTAGTTTACCATATTACACGCCGTTGGTACAGTGAGACTCAAAAGTTTGTTTGAACTACAATAATAATTGAAAATTTTATTAAATGAATCCTTTTGGAACTCTTGAAACTGACATCAGTTTCGCAAATCATTTATTGTCATAGTTAATACGAGTTAATAACATATAAACTTCCAAAAAAACGAAGCAAAACTCAACATACATGAAAAAAAATATGGAAGTCTGAAAAAAAGGTAATACTTCACTGTGTCCTTTGAAAAATAACTCCTTTTGGAGATAATTGGAGATAATCCAGATTTGTAAATAAGTATTAGGACACACTCAAAATGTTGTTTCTAAAAATGAATAAATTTTCCTCTCTTTCACACTTGACATTTAATACTTATGTTTGTCTACATCGTACCTACCTATCTATATTTTTTTTTAAAAATATTTTGTGTCTACAATCTTTAATCTCTTACAGTTATTCACCGATTGCTTTGAAATTTTGATACAGGATTGCATTAAAATTTGCGCGTATTTTTTAAATTCCTTTTTCTATTCTATTTATCTAGGCTAAGGTACAGCAAGTCATGGTAGGTTACAGTTAGTATTTCAATAAATTTACACAAAAGGTTTTATTTTTAAAAAAAATAGGTAAAAGTTATCTCACATAAATCGCCTTTGCACCAAATTTGTAACCAAACCTTTAAATTGACTTGTTCGATTTCGAAGGCGAGGCGTTTACTATACAGAGCTGATAGTATGGAATTAAGGAGACGGTAATTTGGTCCTGAGGTGATAGTGTGCGATAGCCAAATACAATTTTAGAGACACACACAAATCAAAAATATAAATATAAGATTGTTATAACATACTTGGTAAAGTGCAAAATTTAGAAAATTGTATTTGTATATTACTCCCATGATTGTACCTACTGTACTAAGGTACAATATACTATGGTGCAACGTACATATATAATAACTCAACATACCCACATATTATTCATATAAAATCTATATAAAGTACCATATAATATATTATATTGTGTTGCATGTACGTCCCTTCCGTTGTTCTGAGGAAGTTTTCTCACCTCCGTCGTAGGTAAGTCTTTATATATATGTATATAGGTGCAGATCCGAACTTAATGTTAAAAAATGGTAGGTACAATACGAAACGGTAGGTACAAACTTAGCTGGACACAATTCAGCCATACAACTACAATGAATCATAAAATAAAACAGAAATAAAAATATTTTAAATATCAGTGATAATTCTAGAGAGATGATGTGAGTAGATCAGATACCTGGCAATCACTATACTGCTCTCCAGTGATTATACATATCCAGCATCTGATGTTTTCTACAAACGAGTTTTATGATGAGGTTGAGATCTTCATCAGTCTCTCCCGTGAGCCTGCCAGTCTATGGCTTATCAGCCCATTATACAATAAAATTCCGAGACTTTTTATTATTTCATTGTACTTATATGATTCTAGCTTAATTGGATTGAACAGCAAAACAACAATAAACATTGAGTTTTAATACTTTTTCTATTCTCAATATTATTCATATTTAAAGCATTTACTTTGTGGTAGTCATTTCAAAAATGTTGATAATATTAGTATATAACCACTTATCGAGATTTTTATGTACTGACGAAGAGGCGGGTGCGTCAATCACTACCAAATCATGCAAACAATACTCCCTTCACTACCATAGCACTTTTTTTCTTTCGGCGACACTTAATAAGTATGGCAAACCATGCATGCTGCCTCTATGGCGGCACTCGAGCACTAAAAGTTTAAATACAATCATCTTCGTAATATTTATAATTCATTACTGAAAAATATATTCAAATTCAAAAACATCTTTGAAGCTTGCAAAATAAACAGTTTTGCTTTCATATAACACAAACATAAATCTCGGTTTGTTATCAGAGTAGTAATAGTCCTGCGCCGGACCTGGTGAGGAAGCACTTCTCCTCGGGTTTGGTTGGAGGTGCACCATAAATCCTTTGCAGAATAGTCGTTTGGTCTGGAATGTGGCCGAATGGCTCAACGGAACAGTATAAATATATTATATAATACTACACAGGTACAATTCCAGTTTGGCCTCTTACTTTAAGGAGGCGCGAGAATTCTCTCTTAAGGGTAATTTATCTGTTGATCCTGTTCATTGTTATTTGCGCATTCAAATGCTCTGAATTTTTTCCTCATGAAAAGGGAATAACTATAAAAATGTGCTATTGTGCGCTTTTAATTTGTTTGACAGAATTCCGAATTATGTAACATTTATTATTTGAATTTTTTATTATGTTTCATTCTATACTTTTCGCAGTATTCTTTAACAAGATATTTCTGTCATAAATATAGCGGTTTTTGTCGATAAAATTTTTAAAAATAAATATTAAATTTTGAGCGCAGTGTTACGATTGCCAATGCTACTTTTTTTCTTATCATCTCACAAAAAAAACATTTTTTTCAAAATATTCCTATTATAATATTGAAATAGAAATATTTTGAAAAAAGTGTTTTTTAGTGAGACGATAAGAAAAGAGGTAGATAATAATTGGCAATCGTAACACTGCACTCAAAATTAAATATATTTTTTAAATTTTTATCACAAAAAACAGCTTATCTTTATTGCTATTTCTTAAGAATATTTTACTTAATAATGGAGTTATAAACAAAATGCAGGTAACCAAAAATAAACAGCAGATACCACTTAGTCAAACAGGAATAAACATGTCTTTAATCATTATTATCTTTATTGAACATATTTCCATTAAGGCGTGAAAAATCAAAAAAAAATTATTTATCTTATTCTTACCACCTTAACTTTCATGTATCAAATTTTCTCCAATATGCATTGTAGTACATACGAGTACGCCGAGTTGAAGAGATGACTAGAGGATAGAACCGGGTGAAGACAGATCATGAAAGAAACAAACCAATCATCACACATATTGTAACTCACGAAGAAAAATATAAAGCAATTTTTAATATCCGTTGAAAACTCATCCTTTCAGTGCAAAAAATATTTTTTTTACTAATAAAACAAAGAAACATTCATTTAAACATACATTTAATCTTATGAATTAATATACCGAAAAAATATTTGTTGATGTAATAACATTAAAATAAATATAAAATAGATCAAAGATATTTATAAAATAAGGCCTGTAAACGATATTTTTTTAGTACTTGTAATTACTTTGTAACTCTTTTTATCGATTAGTCTAATTAGTTTTCAATCTTAAGAACAGATAAACAGTTTATATTGCGTTCTTTCAGACATTCTTTATATTTCAGAATCCTTAAAGGAATGTTTTTCTTTCAAGAAAATCAGTATACACACAAAGTCCATCTCGCTATCTCACCGAAACTTAGAGCTAGTGCTCTCCTCGACTCTTGCTTGAGGCTTCTTCTCAAGAGCCTCCTTAACTCTCTTTGTTTTCCTAAAGGGTTAATTTGATGAGCAAACTCACGAATGGGGAAGAATAAAGGAAGAAAGTGAGCTTTTGTTTTTCAAAATTAACAGGAACCGTTTGTCTTGTACAAATTCCTCGTTTCGTCTTTTTTACAACACTTTGTTATTATTCGATTAGATATACAATGAAACAAACATTATATTAGATCAGACGTTAAGAAAAGTTATTTAATTTTTTAGTGTGTAATTTAATTCTTTTGTTATGAAACCGAGTAGGTCCTTTGTCACAAGACTCAAAAGAAACTCTTAACAATTGACAAAAAAATATTCATTGTTCGTATTAGATAAACAATAAAGTTTCCACCTTAAGGCTTAAATTTTTTTGCTGACTATTTTTTTTTCACAAAATAAATAAAAAGGTGTTTCAACTGACATGAAGCATCTATAATTTTTTTACGAAAAAAGAAGGAGCTGTGAGTATTCCATATCTTATGGCCAGGCATCAACACCTACTAGTTATTACGATTAAAAAAAAATATATATATACCGTAAAGTGGGTATACATTGCACCAAAATACTGCATTTTTTCAAAAAATTGTCTATTCAGATCAGGTTTTTTACTTTTTCTGAGGTTTTAACTATTGCAATGTAATAACACATATACCTGTAACATGTCTGATACGTTTTTAAATTTTTATCTATTTTGCCTGTATTTTTTTTTTATATTTATATTTTGGTGCAAAGTATCCCAGGGTAAAGTACAACTTTGCACCATGATATTTTCTCTACACTTTTCGTACTAGAATCCAAATTGATGCAAAGTAAAGGCTATCCTACAAGTTTCATTGCACCTCATGAAGGGTTTTGGCTCACAGTTCGCTAAATGCAGATTATAATATTGTATAATTATGGAAAAATAAGACACTTGATAGAATTTTTTTTTTAAAAATATTAAAAAATCTAACAAAAATGTTTTTTTTTTCCAATACTGAAGGTATAAAATTATATAAAATAAAAGGTGGATATTAAAACATATCGTACTACATAGATAATAGGAATTAAAATTAAATTAGGTCTAAATATGGTCAAGTTCCGGGACGGTAAAGAAACCTCTTTTGGATTGCATTTTCGGTTATTTTATGGAACCCACTACATCCTTCCAAGAATATTGAAGAAAGTCATCCTTCATCGGCCACTTCTACGATTTGAGACTCTCCTGCATGGATTTAACAGCTCTGTTTTTCTTTATTTCCAAAATCTGTCCTGGAAATTTTTCTCCTTCATAATGAAATACGACATATTCTCCCACCTTCTTTTTTACTGGTCCTAATGACACTGAAGAACAAATACGATAACTGGTTTCAGTCATCATTTTTGTTCTTCCCCCTCTTCCTCAAAGCTTCCGTGTGAACTATTATCAGTTAATGGTAGATATGCTGGAAGTTTCGATGCGGAAGGTGGGATCATTGATGTAGTTGGTTCAGGTAGCATTTGTGTCTCGTCAACGTTCATTTCGACATTTGGATCATGAGCAATGCTCTTACCTGGTTCTATCGGTATCGTTTTCCTGCGTTTTAAGACTGAATTCTTTGGGTTGAATCTGTTTTCTTCCAAAAACTGTTGAAAACTCTGGCGCACGTCATCGTCATACGCTTTTAATGGCAACCGATTAAGCAACTGACTAGTTTTAGCAACAGTCAAGGTTTTGTTTTTGCAAAAATGATGTTATCCGTTCAGAGCCTGGTACGATGTTCTTTAATATTCGTACTCTTCTGCCAAATCTATCCAAATAGGCTATTAGAATGCAGCGAATGTTAAAAACACTCACTGGGAAACCGTACTCACTCATGTCTACTATGCAGTTTACGAAGGATTGCTCTTCGCCCTTGTCACATATCGGAGGTTTTCCCACAGGTTTTGTGTGCTGACCTTTGAGTTTATAGTTAATCGTCCTTCTAGGGATTTTGAAAATTTTTTCAGCCTTTCTTTGACTGATTGTACCATTTCGAATAGCCTCCAAACACTGCTCCACTCTCTTTGGTGTAAAATCGCAGTATCGTCTGGCATAAGGCCGCTGTTTGTGTGTTCTTGACATTTTTGAAAAAAATATACCATCAGGAATTAAGTAAGTACACAAAACCTATAGATATTTAGCAAAAATGTCAAGTTGTATTAGCCGTTTTGAGACTTTTGATCAAATTAATTAACTATGGCCCTTTGTGGATACTTTGCACCAGGTGCAATGTTACCCCAAATGTGGTCAATACAAGTAAGTTCTTAAAAAATATTATTTTTACATAAACTTGACAACGTAACCAAAAAATACAACATTTGAGAAAAGCAGGGCCCACCTACCTACGATTTAGAGACCACTCACTTGTTGTAACTTGTTTCAGTATACTGATTACATTGGATTTTTTCGGACACAATTTTCAGACAGAAAACTTTCTTTACGTTCGGACAGGAAATACGAATTGAAGCAATAGCGACCGACTGTTACTTCTTTAAACTAAAAAGTAGATTGAAGTACCATCTATCAGAAACAATAGAAAGTAGAATGAAAAATGACATGTATCAGAAATGACCAGCTCCACAATTTCTTTACAGAAGGTGGTGCAAAGTATCACCCATAGTGCAAAGTATACCCACTTTACGGTATATAAATATATATAAATATATATATAAATAAATATATATATATATATATATATATATATATATATATATATATATATATCAACACCTACTAGTTATTACAATTAAAAAAATATATATATATATATATAAAAATATATATTTTTTTAATGACAAAATAAATAAAACGGTAAATATGGAATACAATTATATCAATTTTTGAGTAAACTTACTTTTATTTCATTTATCAATATACTGGGATGAAATTATAAACATCATATCCTTATACTACCGTTAACCAAGAATGGAAATATTGTTGTCATATTTAATATATATCGTAGCATATAATTCAGGAAAATTATGTACAAGTATCCTTGATAGAATACTTAACAATAGCTAGCAGGCATATCCAGAATAGATACTGTTTTGCTGGTTCTAGAAACACACAAACGAAGTAATGTATTCAAACGCACATTTTACACGAGATGATTTGTCTATGTACAAATACATATGTAGGAAGACGAACTATTAGGAATCTCGTATGAACATCGTTCATCCATAACAATAAACCATTTGTCTTATTTTTTAAATGAAAACTTTAGCAGAAATACGAAAATAATAAGACATGTATAGTATATATAATGTATAATTTATATATATATATATATATATATATATATATATATATATATATATATATATATATATATATATATATATATATATATATATATATATATATATATATATATATATATATATATATATATATGTATATATATATATATATATATATATATATATATATATATATATATATATATATATATATATATATATATATATACTTAAGTTATAAATGGACATTATATATGATATGTAATGTACTTGTACACTTATCCTTACTTTTTTTAATAGAAAATGGTGTAAGGGAGAAATAAGGTGTGGATGGTCGCTAGTGAAGTTGAGCGATTGTGTATGATGTTCAAGAAACACCATA
Source organism: Brachycentrus maculatus (assembly GCF_059751285.1). Classification (NCBI taxonomy): domain Eukaryota; kingdom Metazoa; phylum Arthropoda; class Insecta; order Trichoptera; family Brachycentridae; genus Brachycentrus; species Brachycentrus maculatus. The sequence continues at coordinate 162,906 of NW_028281141.1, forward strand.
CCGTTAAATTGTTCTTGTTGTTGAATTGGTGTAAGTAAATTGTGTTATTTTCCAAAATATATTTGGTTATGTGGATTTTAAGTAGTTAATCTTGAGCACAACCAGATACGGTGTATTAAAAATATAAATATAAATATATGAAAATATTTTATACGTACCTAAGTTTAAATTACTACTCTGCACTAGTTTGCGAAAATAAGCTGTTTTTTTAAGAAAGAATAATAAAATAAAAAAATAATTTACAATATATCTCGATTTGCAAAAGTTTACCAAATATCTGAATTGTGCTGTAAAGTCTATTTGTTAGTTTGAAAAAAGACTTTTTCTACTTTTTTTATTCCTAGGATAGTTTTTTTTTAATTCTTCATGCATACAATTACATAAACTCAAATTATTAAAATTATGACTTCGAAAAAATCTGTATTATTTGAATTAAAACATTTGTGTACCCTAGTGCAAGGGGTAACAGGCAAAAGATTAGCAAAATCCACAAAACAACCAAGATACACATGTGTATATGTATTTAGATTATGCTATTAATTTTCTTATTACGGGTCTTATATTTCATAATCCTTGAAAACCATTTCCCCTCAGATTTAATTTTCGCACAAAACCACGTTTAATTTATTTCCAAAATCTCTAAAGTCGTCGGAGACGGAATTTGTAAAGCTCGATTACATAACAAAATAGGGAAAGTCACATGAGGCGGAACGTTATATAATAACACCTGTATGAAAGTTCACGAGTGTAAAGAAGCTTAATGATATGGAGTTACGATAAGAATTCTACACTTATGACTATTCTTGTGTCGAAAAATAATCCATGTGCACGAATTAAATATGAACAAAAAGTTTTTTTTTTTCATTTTATATTTTAGAAAAATATTTGTTCACAAGAAACGTTTTTATATATTGGCACCAATGACTTATTTGTTTGATAAATATATTAACTCATAAAATAAATTTTTCGAGATCGAATTTTCAAACAAATAAAAAATAATGGTATTTAAAGAAACATATATCATTTTAAAAAACAGTATTGACATCTTAATTTCAAGTTATCGTTATAAAATTTGGTAATCCATTTTAATTTTTTATTTTTATTTCAAGAATTGTGATCGAAATACGGAAGCCTGTTTTTGATTCATCAATTTTTTATCCTTGTTTGTCTCAAATTACCTTTAAAAATTTCCTGCTATCATTACCGTTGATTTGTTATGATGATTATTAATGAGTCTTTCTAGTTTGTTTTTCTTTCTATCAAAGTGCACAAGACAACATGTCTAGAAAATAAATGACAGTGCTTTGAATTAATAATTTTAATACGGTGTTTGATAATGATGATAAATTATTTAAAAAATGTGGTGTTACCAAGCAAAATATATGTTAAAATGGAAAGATATCGTTATTATGAAACATATACATGCATTTAATTCACTTTTTTCTCATTTATTTATTATGGATAATATTCACAGTTTTCGCTCAATTTTTAGGATTTCAAAAGTGAGTGAAAGTTTCTTGTATCTCAGCACTTACAATATATTTTTTAAAGTATATCTACTCTTTACACACTTAAGCATTTTATGAGTCAGCAACTATAAAACCATTGATTTCAGAGTAGTTTTGCTATCACATTATACGAATAACAGAAGTGGAATAGTTTGCGAAATTAATTTCTGAAATGTGTTTTGAGTTGTAATCAATACCGGAGGGGTGTACTGCTTTGAATAGAACTGTGTGTATAGTGAAATAATTATTATACAACCCCGTTTTGGATATTGTGGTTATCGTAATGAATTTGATTGTATTTAATTGAATGGAATTTCAATTATTTAAATCAAAAATTAATTTGAGTGATCCATCACTCAAATTAAATCTTGTACGATTTAGAATATTGTGATGACATTAATTTCATGGGTGTATATATATATATATATATATATATATATATATATATATATATATATATATATATATATATATATATATATATATATATATATATATATATATATATATATATATATATATATATATATATATATATATATGTTTATGTATATATATATATATATATATACATATATATATATATATATATATATATATATATATATATATATATGTATATATATATATATATACACATCGTGAAAAGAAAAAAAGTTTATTTTTATGTAAACCCTCGTTGACGTAAAATAATTGAAAATGAACGAGGGTTTAATATTTTTAGGAAATATCAAATCTCTATGATATATGTATATCGAAGTTACATTTATACTGCCTTCACTGTTTAATTTTACATTTTTAACAAATGGATAGTTATTTTTTTAAGCACGTTCAAGTTCATGGTCAACACTTTGACCATGGTGTTTGATTTCAAATGAATTTCGTTTATTATTTTTAAAAAATTGAACACTTGTATGATACCACTTCTTGAGTTTTAGTTCATTGCACATAAATAAATTTTATTTTACTTATTACCTGTCGATGAAAACTACCGTAGCATTTGACACAAAACTCAATAAGTTGTATTATGCAGGTGTTTTTTTTTTTTTTTTTAAATTTTAATAATCAACATGTCATTCCACAAAGTAAATGCCTTATGAAAAATAATAAATAACATCTTAATATTTTTTTAGCAAAAATATCTTTTTTTATATATTTTAAACAAAAGATTTGATTTCTGAAGGGTTGAATACAGTTTCGACTGACTACTGCACGTCGAAATTTCCCATTACAAAAGTTCCAACATAGATTTGCTTTTACATTCAAGTAGCCAGTCAAGTACACAGACTGTGTACACAAGACGAACTAAATGTGTTCAGATAGAGCTTTAATTTAGCTACGACCTCGCAAACCTGATGTTTGAGTTATGGTGCATACTCAAAACGATACTCTACCTTTTTAGTAAATAATGCTTTTTACTGCACTCGCATAGTTTTTTAATTTTAAATTACAACACGTGTAACATTCATCAATTCTATCCATGATTGACAACCACACTACTCAAATTCTTGGAACTTCTTTATATATACAGTTCAAAACATATTGCTCGAATCACTAGAATTTCACTACAGACATATATGAAGAGATAAAAGAAGCTTTCTTATTGAGCAGATTTTTTTTATTGTCAAAAAAATTATATAAAAAAATTACTCCTTTAATTGGAGATTATCCAAATTTGTGAACAAGTATTTGGACACACTCAAAATGTTGTTAAAAGTTAAATTATAATTCACCATTTTCAAATAATGTTTTGCAATAACCATTGCTTACGCCTACTTATAGGCAATCAACATAACATTATTTTGTAAAACATACAAAATAGTAAAAACAAAACAGGACCCATTAGAACCCAAAGTACATTTAAATGTTAGTTTAGAAAAGCTTTCTTTTATTCACTTAAAGGGTTACTTTTTTTGCCCAGAATGGCAGCATTTATTAGCCCGAAGGGCTCGAATTTCTTCGCCTGATAGGCTTACCTTTTTTTCAAGAGATCCGGAGAAGGAAATCTTCCATGGTTTGTTTTGTCTGGATATTTATAAAAGATTTTTTCAAGAATCGAAAAATATTTTACCGCTGTTGTAAAAAAGAAAAATAAATGAGTGAGATGAAAATTATGGCGGGAGAGTTTAAATTTTGTATCATCAAGTAAATAAAGTTTTTACCACCATAATTTGGAGTGTATTTAAAAATATTTTTATAAGTAAAGCACTTTTAGTGGATAGTTTGACTTTATGCTAAGGGAGGCAATGAATTTACGTACCGAAACCTTAATGGGTAAGGTGATTTCGTCTTGCAAACTAGTAAACCTACTTACTAGCCGCGTAATTATACTCAACGTAAACGTTGCACTGCAAATGCTTTTGAGAAGAAAATATCAACAAGGAAATATAGAAATTTCATTTAATATGAATAAAAAATATATTTGAGTTATTTGAAACAATGATTAATTTTAGAAAGTTTAAGTATAACTTAGTTGAGTTGGTTTGCTTTTCATAGTGTATTATTATTAAAAATAATTTATTGTATTTATATTTGACTCTTTTTGCACCCAAATAGTTATTTCAATTTATTCAGCGCCGATATTAATATTCATTTTATAAGGGCAAGATATTTTGAATAAAAAACACATATATTTGATTGGGTGTTTTTAGGGTCACAAATGAAAGTGGAGATGCTCAGAGGTCTATGTTTTTATAATGTATGTAACTACTATATGGAAAATAAATCACTGATAGAATTCCGAAAGGAATCTATTGAAAAAAGAAGAATATCAACAACGGTAAAGTAACTACACACTAATATTTTGATAATTAAAACTACTGTTATAACAAAAAATAAGTTTAAAATACAAACAACTTTTTCTTTCTTTTTCACGGACTTAAAAAATAAATCAATGTTTATAAAAGTGTTAAAAACGTATATTTTTATAAATTACAAAAACGTTTATGAAAATAAAAGGATTCAAACTGTTTTTTTTAATGCTGCTTCATTAATAAACTTAACACTTCAGGCGGGAAGCTGTAATTGTATCCAGACAAACTGTCGAATAATATATTTAAACTTTCTGGTTAAAACTGTGAGATAAAGTTATTTCAGTGAATATTTTGCTCCATAATTGCAGCTCATTAAATCATCTGAAACGCCTTTAACCCTTAAAACAAGAACATCATTAGAGTTGGTAAATGAAAAACGTAAACTTCATTAAAAGTCAGACAACTCGAAGCCATAGCGTACCGCAAGGTATAACAAAGTAATGCTTGAAACTATTATAGTACGGATTACGTAAAATAACAGCATCATTAGTCATTTATTAACGTTAGTCATTATTGTATAAACGTTAACATTTCACAATATTTTTAAAGTTATAGTTCGCTGATTTTTCTTGGTGGAACTGCATTTTGTATAATAAAACAAGACCAATATTTAGTTTTCACCGCTTTTGTAGAAAAGTTTTAATTATAGATATGGTGTTAAATTTGTAGAACTCTATTTTAATTAATAAATTAAATTAAAATCAAACTCCGAGATTTCGAGTCTACTTAATTGAACTGTATTATATAAAAAAAAAACAATAATAAAAATATAAAAATAAAATTTGTGACATTTGTGAAATTTTTGCATTTTTGTATCAGCAGTTCATAATGCCGTAACAAGGCGAAATAATTGTCACAATTAAAAAAAAATAATTCAATTTAAACCCTTATCTGCACCCCAATGGTGCATAGGACACTGCATGATACAAATGCAGTGTTATCTTGATCGTTAACACATGAAGGAAAGGTGATCAGCCCTCCGCTTCAGGTAACAGTCCAGGGTAATATGGAATAAATATTAGAGTAAAAAAATCACTTATAATTATTTGACCCCCTGGGGATCGAACCCGGGACCTCCAAAATGGTAGCCGAGCGTGCTGACCATTACACTACGTTGGCGGACAAAAAAAAAATGTATTTTATTAATAAAAAAATTTATGAAAATCTAATAAGGATTTTTTTATTTCAATATTTAATGTACAATTTGTTGTATATTTTCAAAAGTGGTAAAACTTTATTTTTGTTCTTTAATTAAGTTGAAATAATCGTTTACTCTTACCTTTAATTTATACTCATACCATTCGATTAGTGAAATTCAATATTTCAACAACATAATAAACTATTTCACATTCAAACTGATATCTGAACCTATAATCAAAATGGCGATAGCCATATTGAAACCGTAGAAGTTATTAGGAGTTATAATTTTCCGATGAATGGGGACGCCCGCCACGCCGGCGCCGATGCAAACGCAGAGGCTTATCGATAATTTATTTTCTTTAAATACATTTTTTTCTAATTTTCAAAGATAATTATATGAAAGTAGTACTTCAAATAAACAAAAGTAAAACCAAGGTTCTTGTCATCGACCGATTCGGCACCCTGATAAGGAACAATTCTTTAAGGGATTATGAAGAAGTCGACGACTTTATCTATTTAGGTGCACTCATTTCTAAAGACGGAGGCTGTGAAGCAGAAATCCGGAGAAGAATTGGAATGGCAAAATCAGCAATGTCTAGTCTGGCGAAGATATGGAAAAATCGGTCCATACTGAGGAGAACGAAAACCCGTCTAGTGAAATCTCTTGTATTCTCCATTGCGCTGTATGGAGTGGAAACATGGACACTGAGGAAAAAGGAAAGACATATGCTGGATGTGTTTGAAATGTGGTGCTGGAGGAAGATGCTGCGCATTCCTTGGACTGCAAGACGCACAAACGTCTCCATTCTCCGCGAACTGTCAGTGACAGAAAGACTCTCCACGACTTGCAGGAAAAGGATTCTGTCCTACTTTGGGCATATCGCCAGAAAGAACGAGAAGAGTCTTGAAAAACTAGTAGTAACAGGTGCAGTTGAAGGCAAGCGGGCAAGAGGACGGTCTCCAACAAGATGGACAGACCAAATAAAGGAATTAACCGGATCCTCGCTAAACGCTGCCATCAAGTTGGCCCAGGACCGGGAAGAATGAAGAGGACTTGTGCACCAAGTGCCTGACATTCCAGAAGACCACGACGCTCAGCATTGAGCAAGAAGATGAAGAAGAAGAAGTAAAAATATTTGAATGCCTTGATGTAAAAAAGGGGATTTTTCGCGAAGGTGTGTTTCATGTATTTACTTCATTTTAGTTTTATATAAGTCAACCATCAACGATCTGACATCATCAGTGACCGAGTTTCGTCCATTTCCTTTACCGATATAAAATCAGATTTTAGTTTTGTACTGATATTTCTAAATGGAACTGCATTTCTAATAATAATAAAAAAATAGATGTCGGTAAAGACAAAACTTGGTCACTGGTGAAATAAAATTTAGAAATCGGAAAAACTACGCAGTTTTATTTAATTATATAAAATTCAGTTCCACCAAGAAATGTCAGTAAAAAACTTTGATCTTATTTAAATACGTTTAAAAGTACATAACGTAACAAAACAACGTATATATTTTTTTAAAAATGACAAAAAGAGGAAGGCAGAGAAAAAAGAACACTACATCAATTTGCTTGCAAACAATCTTTGCCTCTTCCACATTCATGCATCTACTCATACACCCCGATTATTCCAACTCCTGACCTTCAAGTATTGGAAATACTTGATCATGCCAATTCGGTCTTCCTCTGCTTTAATTATTAACCACATTCTCCAATTGATTTGTTTTAATAATAATAAAAATAAAAATAAATTATTCATGTATTAAGATTGAATTTAAAATATAATAAGTAAAAATATCATGAACGTCTTAAATAGAATATCATTTTGAAACAAACGTTCAGACTAAGTATAATATCGTTCAATAATATCATTAATAGATAAACTCAAGTCGTGTATCTGGCAAAGACCCAGTTTAAGTAAGTACTCGAACCAACTACGACGGCATGAACTTCCCCACTTAGAGAATACAAAGTCGGGGTGGTATTTTTGGTGCGGCCAACCCCTGAGGTCTCCTTCACCGATTAAGTACTCAGCGAGAACAAGGAAGCCGAGAAAGGATACACAATTGCAATAGCTCAAGGGTACTGTTCCCCGGACACTGTTGACTAAGACCACTTTTATTGAGTAATAATATTTTTAATGGCAACACATCCCTCGCAGCGGTTCCGCACTTAAACTCGTCCATGTAAGGGGATACTAAAATGGTAAAATGTTCTCTTCTAGCGCGGATTTATAATCATCCGACGGTGTACGAGGTTGTGGCTTTAGCGTAAACGCTGCGAAAGTGCCCAGATTAGAGGGAATAAAAAAGTGAAGACCGTACTGCCGGAGTTTTAACGTGAAACGATGCTTCATACCACGAAAAATGTGTACATAATGTTTGAAATTATGCTTATGAGTTTACATTTTATAATGAATTTCACCATGTGCGGTGTTAAGGAATGTACAATAGTGCAATGACAAAATATGAACAAGAGCTAAAATGGACAAATTATCCTCAATTTTCTATTTAAAAAAACCTATTGAACCATAAAAACAGTGACTTTCGATGGTTGCTTCTCGTTGGAAGGGACAAGATAGAAAATGAATTAATTAAAGTCCAGGTGTAATTATTTTATTGTAAAACCTTTATACTGTAAATTGTTATTGTATCGATTGTTTGTGATGTATATAATCTAATAATAAAAATAATATAAAAAAATAATATAATAATAAAAAATTGTATTAACATGTAAGTATTTCGGCTTAACACAGGCCATACCTTAAGAGCCGTAACACATAATAAATAAAAATAAACAAAATCAATACTTAACTGATGTAAATATTCTTCTACTGTAGGTGTTAAATTAGGTCTCCCTGATGTCGATTATTACTTGAAAGTAATTATTGTTCTTGTCTTGGGCAGCTCTACAAAGTTCTTTGGCGATCTTGATCCCCGTCCAATTACTATATTACGGAGCCATGAAATTTGTCCTCTGCCACACTTCGTCGAATATATCGAGCTATAAAATGCATTTTAAAAAAAAGAAATTTTTCGCAAAGAAATATTTTTATTTATTTATGTCTACATGATTAGATTACATTTCAATAAATCCTTAAAACAATGAATACTAAGCAATGGTTAAAGTTTGCGAAACAGTCCAACAACATTTCAATCGATTTTTCTCTCTTACCCTCTGACTGGCTTGGCGAAGACGTTCAACTACGAAACTGGCATCACGGGTTTGATTCCCGCCATTTGCAAAATAAATTCAGGAAAGATTTATTTTCAATTGTTTCGGGTGTTTTTTATGTGTTTTTCATTTACCTTACCTATCTTTACTATCCTACTGCAGACAAGCCTCTAAATGTAGAAGTTATTCCTTAAAATTAATAAATAAAAACTCTTTTTTTTTTCAATATTGTCTGTGGGTTTTTGAAGTTGACTCATCTTTCTTTCTTTTATATTAAAATTTCCATACCTGAGTATCACTGTTATAACTTTTCGAAATTTCTTCGGTAACTAAAGTCTCTTATAAAGTGACAAATACGAGACTACTTCCAACAAGTTAAATTACCATATAGACCCTTCATGTATAAATATATGCCTACCTGTTGATAGACAGATTGAGAAGGATCACCGCAAAATGACAGAACCCATACTTGTAGATAAACATTTACCATACTTGTATTTCTGCGTACCTCTTCGGACCCTTCAAAAACCAATATGGAAAGTTTATTCAATACTTTATGGAATTTAAACGAGCAAGTTGGACCTCTTTTTGAAAAACAAATATACCTTTTGTAACATTTCATTCAATTTACCTCCACTTGTTCAGTATAATCATCCTGAGTTATCTAAATTATAAATTGGATGTGAAGGTCATGTGATTCGTCTTTTACAGAGAAAATACATGGTCAATTTAAATAAGGTATTTTTTGTGGAGGACTTTCAAGAGGTTGTATGACACATAAGTTTGCACAAGTATGGGTTTATCCAAATATAGACATTGCTTCTATTTTAATTGCTGTACTTATTACTCTCTCAAATTATTTTCTCAAAAAGTTCATTAAGAGTTCTTTTAATCTCTCCCTTTATCCATTACAGTTCTTTATTGATAAGTCATTGATTTGTTTGATTTTCCTACGGTTTATTATAAAATTTGTTATAAATTTGATAGTTGTTTGTTATTTAGTATTTTTTTAATGTTGGTCTTAAATTGAAGGTATTTTATTAGAATCTGACATAAAACTGTTTAAGCTCAGTCTATTATCGTCAATTTGTTTATTTTTCGGTGAAGAGATGAGCGAAGGATAGAGATGATTGGAGACTGAGCATGAAATAAGCTAATCAATCAACACTAATATTGTAACCCACGAAGTAGAATCAGGTAAAAATAAAACAAATTTAGCAGAATCGCTTGTGGAAAAAAAATATTGAATTATGTCAAAAACTCCATGTGCAGTGGCAGTGGTTCTCTTTTTTTATCTCTTAATGTTAAACAAATAAAACATAAATGTGGAATTGTATAACTGGCTTTATTATTGTTAATGTTACTTTTTTTATATTTTCTTAAAATGAAAGTTAGAAGGCAAGTGAAAAATGTGAACAAAAGGGTTCCATAATTGTGTTTATCCGTCCCAAGCACTCGTCATTTTTTTCTTCATAAAATAATCAAAAGCAAGAAAAACAGACTTCTCTCAGGTAAGGGGAACATAAGTCAAGCAAGGAGAAGATCGGCCCGGGGTGAAAATAACGTAAAATATATCGAAAAACTTTCTTAGTTACAGAGGTACGGAGATATAGGGAAAATATCACTTTTCACCCCACTCCCGAAGGAACAGAACACTACCATCCGCAATTTCCAAGGCACCATATAACAAACCAGTTCAGAGTGGAAAAGTTAATATTTTATATTCTTCTTAAAACTTTGTTTCGTGATCTGGTAAGTCTTTTCTCTTTGGTGTCTTAGAGTTTCGTTTCATAATGCGAACAAAGGAAGACATTACCATCTGCTACCCTCGAGGAAAAGAGGTTCTCACTGTGTGAGATTCGATATTATAATATTAAAGTCATTTTTATGACGCAGGAAACGCTGTAAAATCAGGTGTTTTACATCTGTTTTTTCCTTAACAAAACAGAATAAGATTTGAAAAGATGTCTATCTGTTCTTTAGAAATGTATCAGTAAGCTGATGATTTAATTTTGAAGCGTAATGTATTCAACTTAAATAATAAGTTAGGAAATAAAAACTCTTACAGAGTATTATCCTGGCATTACCTTTATATTGTAGAATAACATTTTGTTACAGCCAAATGATTTTATAACAAACAGTATTTGAATTATAAAATACATAAATTCTGTAAAATATTTTCATTTGTACTGTAGTAAAATTAAATTCGAAAAACATTTTTTTTTCTTATATCATCCTGTCAATTTCCATTTCAATTAATGTATGTGTTTTTCTCCTTATTAACAAAATCGAGTGGGTAACTTTCACGTAATGTTTTGATTATATTGGTTATTTGCGTAAGACGTTAATAAATTTAATAACCTAAGTAAATTCTTTGAAACACGTTTCATAAAATAAACGGTTTATTTTAAAAACAAGTGTTAAGATGACATGTTAATCTAAAATAATTTTTCAAAATGTAAGTTTGTTTAAAATGTCTAGTATTCTAGAGATATTCACCAATTGTTTTTTTTTTATTTTGATACAACATGGCATTCGATTACGCACGTTATTATTTACCTTCGCCAAGTAAAAATTTAAGATTTTTCTAATCCTCAATGGCAGTGCCAACTGTTAAACATAACAGCTACAAACGCAATACTAAACATTGCTCAAGGTGGACAGTGTTTTCTTGAAAGCTGCTAAAATATTGTTTACCCACAGAATTGCGAACTCAATATATTTCTTTATTTTCCATCTAACCAGATCAACTCGACGATATTACGAAATATTGTAGATATGTTTGTTGCTTTAAAAAAAACATTAAGCTTTTAGACTGAAAAGAAGACACCATTATACATGACTTCCCTCTAATGGGAAGCCATTTAATACTCATAAAATCTTTAAAGATGTAACTTTTTTTACAATAGCCATGTTAAATAACGAGATACGTAGATCTTTTTGATTTCGAAAACGTAAGCAAACTATAAATAGGATAGGTCTACGTGAAGGGAAATATTCAGGAAGACTTTGGGTTTGTGTACCAAGGGATACACAAATATCGTGAATGCGTCCTCCGAGAGATAAAAACTACCAAAAATTGCCAAATGTAAGCTTCACAATCTTCAGTTGTAAGATTCTTTCTAGGATTTCATTTTCTCTCGATGAAACATTTTTTTTCTTTTTAGATGGAAGAATCATAAACAAACAATATTTTGCCAAATATTCAATTCAACTAAAAGGAACATTTTTCCTACATTAAGCAAACAAGGCAATCAAATAAAAACGTTAAGGCTATACTCTAAATGAATCGATTGATAGAAATATGATTACATACAGTACATTTTGCCCATTATATTCAATAATGTTTCTACCTGAAGCGCAGTTCTACATAATTGCCTTGCCTTTATGTTATTGACGATCATGATCACACGAGGTCTTAACGATAACGTGCCCTATGCACCATAGGGTGTAGAAAAAGGTCAGAAAAATACAAAAAAAAATAACATTTATTTTTCAATTATTGATTCGGTAGTCGCTTTGTGGTAATAGATGTCCTAAACCTTATGAACCTAACTGCTATATGGACCAAAAAAAAACAACGTAGAAATTGTCGGTCGGTCTACAAGAATAATAGTTATCTCATAGACGTTTTGGGTTGCATACTTGTACTTAACTAGCTTAGGTAAATTATACGCTGTTAATATATATATGAGAGTCCTGTAAGAGTAAAAATAATATATAACAATAAACATAAAAATATATTTTTTAAATCTCTTCCTTGGTGTAGTCATAATACAATTCGGATACTTTCCGCTCACTTAGTTTGATAGGGTATGCTATTTTAGGGGCTCTAGAAAATTCACTAGATTGTCCACATCCCCCACTGAATCGTTCAGACACGAGAGGGTGGCAATATTCCGGTAAATGCATAGGTGGCGGGGGGGTTAATACACCCTTAAGAATTTTCGCGAAGACTACACTCGAAATATTTCACGTTGGTAGACCTTAGTAAGTTTCGATGGAAACGAATATTATATTATGTATTTACAATACTTTAAATTAACTGAAACCGACAAGTTTTCTTTAATGATATGTTTATTTTAGATTTATCTGACTCTGTATTGGTAATACATATGTCTCCTTCTGGAATGTAAATTTGTAGAACAAAATGTAAATTTTAAAAATGTTATGCTATATTATAATTTATATGGCGGTTTAAGGTACGACATTAAAGAACTTTTATGTACGTTTATTGTAAGTAAAAATGATTTCTTTCTAACCTTTATCAGCTCCCAAGGGTGCATACGGCTTTTATATAGTATTGGCGCAGTGTTGTCTTCATTGTTACTTACGTGAAGGCAAGGTGATCAATCTTGTGCTTCAAGTTTAAGCCCAGTGTGATATTAAATCAATCTTACAGTATAAAAATGTACTAATTTTTCCTAATCCCTGAGAATGAAACCCGAGGTCTTCAGTGCCGTAGCTAAACGTATTAACCATTACGCCGCGGAGGTGGACAAAAAATTATAAATCATTAAACAAATGTTTTAATTTGTAGTAATGTCATACAAAGTGCCATGCTTTTATTTACAACATTTTAAGTGTGTCCAAATTTGTTCACAAATCTGGATCTTCTCCACTCAGGAGCTATTTTTAAAAAAATCACATAGTGGAAGTCTGTAAATGCCCAAAAAAAATTGAGAAGTATGGTTGTCAATCATAGGGAGAATTGGTGAATGTTACACGTATGTAAAATGTTCCCTTAACCAGTCTGCGATAGGTCGTAAGCCCTGTAAATGTTTAGACCTCCATATTTTTACGTGATTTTTACGATAGAATATACTTATTTTCATTAGGATTTTTACAATTATCTATGATTTAGCGACACTGTAGATATGTACATTACACAATGGTACCAGCCACAACTACTTTGTCACATATAACAATACACAGAGGGATATAAAGTTACCTATCCATGTGAATCTAATATGCTGTTTTCAAGGATTCGACTTTACATTTTATCAATACAGGTTGCTCACGAAAGTCAAATGAGCACCACACGTGTATTTCATACACCTTTTGTGTACTTTGAGCCCAACAAGCACACAACTTCAAACATGTTTATCAAAAAGTCATCATAATATCCCTCCAACGTTCAATGCTTATTCTAATATTTGAACATATCTTTGTTCGAAATGTCTTTTTCCTCTTTTCGATGTAAAGTGTGCTTTGATGCTGTCTGTCAATACAAAGAACATGTAGAGTTTTAATAGAATATTTCGTTTGAATGCTGGATGTCTGAGTTGAGAAACAAAGATGCGAGAGACATTCGATGTTTACAACGTAAGCACTTACTGGTTTAGTCGGAAACATTTTCCAACATCGGTAAAAATAGATAAAAAGGAAATGTACAATTTATGAACTTATGTTATTTTTTTGACATCTCATCAAGGATGGAGAAGAATGTGGAAGTGTGGACATTTACGGGGCTGACGACTGTCATAGGCTGGTTCAAGTGATCACTTTACACACGTGTAACATATTCTTAATCTTTGAGAGATGTATAGAGCTTTAATTTTTCTTGAGGATTTTTATATCATCTATTTTTTTTATTTCTTTAGGGAGTTAATTGAAATGTTTGATTGCCAAATATTTGAAGTTTTGCTGAAATTAATGTGAAAAATTAATGTGAAAAATAACTCCTATAATTAAGTATTTGGACACGCACAAAATGTTATATAAACTTATGTTTCAAACACAACATTTATCAATTTTTATTAGTTCTTAATATTCCTATTACCCACCTCCGGAGGTCCCGGGCTTGATTCCCAGGGGGACTAAAATGAATAAAAGTTTTTTGTTCACTCAATCGGCAGAAAAGAAGTGTATGCGAACCTACCCCCGTGACATATAAAAACGCAACCATTATCTTCCCTACCCTAATAAGTAGTACCTAGCTTACCTTACTACCTACCTCTACTGCCTACCCTAGTAAGTAGTACCTAGCTTACCTTACTACCTACCTCTACTGCCTACCCTAGTAAGTAGTACCTAGCTTACCTTACTACCTAACTCTACTGCCTACCCTAGTAAGTAGTACCTAGCTTACCTTACTACCTACCTCTACTGCCTACCCTAGTAAGTAGTACCTAGCTTACCTTACTACCTACCTCTACTGTCAACCCTTATTAATGCACGCCACTAATATGTACCTACGTAAGCATTTTTCAAACAAACAAATGAAGATCGTACTCTACTGTCAACCCTTATTAATGCACGCCACTAATATGTACCTACGTAAGCATTTTTCAAACAAACAAATGAAGATCGTACTCTACTGTCAACCCTTATTAATGCACGCCACTAATATGTACCTACGTAAGCATTTTTCAAACAAACAAATGAAGATCGTACTCTACTGTCAACCCTTATTAATGCACGCCACTAATATGTACCTACGTAAGCATTTTTCAAACAAACAAATGAAGATCGTACTCTACTGTCAACCCTTATTAATGCACGCCACTAATATGTACCTACGTAAGCATTTTTCAAACAAACAAATGAAGATCGTACTCTACTGTCAACCCTTATTAATGCACGCCACTAATATGTACCTACGTAAGCATTTTTCAAACAAACAAATGAAGATCGTAAAATAAATAGGCAATTTTTATGTAATACGAGTACAATGCACGTATTTTGATCAGCATATCTAACGTTTTCATAAAAATAAGCAAAATAAAGCATCATATTTATCTAATTCATATGTTTATTTAATAAATATAAAAATTCATATACTATTCCGACATCGAATTTAAAGTTTGTTCGTGATTGCATTTTCAGAGCCAACCAGCAGCAGAGCGGCCCCAGTGCAATGCTGTCCATAAAAGAAATTGTATTCATTCCTTGCAGCATTATTATTTGCATGGGCAGGGGTTTTGCCATAGAATGGCTGTTAGCACGTTGCCTATCAAATTATACGGAGTAAGAGGATTTTCTAAAATTGTGAAATTGCAGTGAATTGTATAGTTCAATTTGTACGTGAGCTTTTACATGATAGAATTTTAGAGCTAATAAAAAATAATTTGTTTTGATTTTAAATCATTTTTGTCTTAATACTTAAATTATTACGTTTGCAGTAGTTATCGCCTTTAGTTACCATCCCAAAGATCCTGTGATCCATTTCCAGGTGGGTCAAAATCAATATAAGTGATTTTTAACTCTTATATGAATACGATATAACCCTGGACTGGTACCCGAAAAGGCAGAAGTGAGCCCCTTGCCTTCAATAATCAAAAGGATTGACTAAACATTGCATTAATCTGATACAGTATCGTATGCACCATTGGTTATGCATAAGAGTCAGGAATATAAATTAACATTTATAAAAACATTACTATTTTTAGAACCCTAATTGTTCATGATATCACCCCATTCTTGGTTTCCCTCTACCTCTCTCTACTCAACTCTTTTCCTGATCCTACTTCCATGTATTTTCTTATGTACAAGTGGTATCTGACACTACTCTTCAAACAGCTATGAAACCTTTTAAATAAAGCCTTTTTTATAAAGCTTTTCCTACGAGTATTCAATAATTCGAAAAGCAGAACTCTGAGATAATTTTTTTTACTGCTCAATATAGATGAAGAAAAACATGGAAGTCTGAGCTTACGACCGTCATAGGCTGGTTTAAGTGATCACTTTACACGCGTGTAACATTTAACAATTCTACCTGTGTAATATGGAAGTCAGTGAATACGTGTGTAAAGTGATAATTTAAACTGTAAATGCCCAGACTTCTACATTCGTCTTGTATTGAGATGTCAAAAGAATAATAAAAAAAAATATTCCTAATTGGAGATAATCCAGATTTATATTATTTATACACACTCAAAATGTTGTTAACAGAAATATTAAACTTTAGTTTAGAAGAGGTATATCAATTCATATAATTTTATTTTTATTAGTGAGTTTGTCTTCTTCATAAAATCGTTTTGAAAATTAAAACCAATCACAAATTGCATTATAATTTGAACCGCGAATGCAGAAAATCAAACCAGCTTTTCCATTCCGCGATAGTTCAGGCAGCAAACCGTGTCTGCGTTCCGTCCTGTTCCATACCGTTCCGTTCCGGTTCCCGGCTCGCGGCAAGGTAGCTGGCTGCTAGGCGCTGTACCCACCAGCCCCTCGAACCGGAACGAATGTTTTTTCAACCCCCACGGTACAGTGTAAATTTGATTTTATCAGACAATAATGCGTTTTACTACGCCGTGTATCTGGACAAAGCAAAGTATGCGCAAGTGAAGCGCCATGCCGGAGGCTACACGACCCGCCTTCCCTTTGGAGAGAGAGAGAGGGAAAAGCTCCGTTTGTTTTTCGTCTTTCCAATCGTTAACAGGTTCATGTTTTTTCTATTAACTCTTGGATAATGTCGAGCATTCTTTAAAGCGATTTAGCTGAGCTTTATTTTTATTGATAGTCTCCTCCCTTTCCGCAGGGGATGTTTGTAGAGTTCCTTTTGAAGATTAAGGGTAAACGCTATTTTATTGAGAGGATTCGGATAAATATTGAAATACTTTAAAGAATAAATAGCGCTTTGGAATCAAAAAACAGGTTTTTAAATTCCTTTGATCATCATTTTTAATTTACTTATCTATTTAAATCATTAATATCCAATCAAAATAAGTTATGTACTTAATGACTACACAATTTTACTAAAAATGTATACTTAGCCTAAAATTTTCGATAGATTTATCTTTGTGAAACATCTATAATAAATATGGATCAATATCTTCAGAAGATTTGCTCTTGTATTTACACATCGATTTGGAGATACCATTTTCATAAATTTCAATTATCATATCGTTTTTTTATGAATTGCTTTTATGATGACAAAAAATAATAACTATCATATTTTTATCATCCATGCAATTTATGAATCATCTTAAAAGGGCACTGTTTAACTTTATGGTTTAATATTTCGAAATCTTTTTAAACTTAGTAAAACTTTGAAAATTCATAAGTAATTAAACAAAGTCCAAGAGCGTAAAAATATAAAAAGCGTTCGTTTATCTTTTTCAAGTCTTTAGTAATGTAAAAACTTTCTAGAACATCCTAACAAATTATTCCGAATAACTTTTTGTTGGCATACGATACAACTTACCAATGAAATCACTGAAAATTTGCAAAAGTACCAAGTCGTCATATATAATAAAATACAGTTAGGCTTTTATATTAAACCCTCATGTTCGAAAGTTGGAACAAGCTTCGAGATTTATACTTCTAGCGGTGTCAGGTGCAAGTGAACGTCTCCCAGTGATTTATTCTCTTCCTTTCTTCAATTTTCTCACGCATCCGTCGGGTGGAGGAATATTAAACTTGTAAAATTAATTAACGTACCGCTTGCCACAATAACGTCACAGGAGATTATTTTATACAGCGCAGATGCTCACAATAAGGTCCTCAGTCTTTATTGTCTCCACGAGGGAGTGCGCGTGCTACTGACGCTAATGCTAGTGTCATGTTAAGGAAATACAGCTTTTTATAATAAGCTTATTTTATTACTATACTTAGGGAAATACATACGTGTAAATATAATAGGGAAAATTGGAACTCGAAGCTTCGAAGGTTATTTCAGGACTCCCAGAGATTAGACTCATTCAACCCCAGTTCAGTCCCGTATATTTTAAGCCAATTCAATACAATTCGACAGATGTTTTCTGACAATACTACGACATCTTTCTATTGTCCCTCTAAAAACAAAAATATTATGTTTCGTTAAATAGTTCTTAATTTGAGCCAGTCTTTGAGATTACTTACATGAGTATTGAATGACGTTGCGTTCATGAATTTCAGAGTATAAATGTTTTTATCTACATTAAAATGCTTGAAATATTGTAATAATTTAGTTCCTTCGTAAAAATAAGATTTCTAAATATTTATTGACTGATTCTAAATCTTCTTAAAGAAACGTCAGAATCAATACTCTATTTCAATCGGTATTAACATTATCATTAATAATACCTTTACCTTACTTGTGTTTTTTATTAACTTTTTTATCGTGTTCCTAATCCAAATTATAATAATATATAAGATTTTATATTCGTGAAGAATAAATAACTTCAACTAAACTAACATAAGCAAAAAACAACATGTATTTAAGTAAATAAATCCAAATAATGCACATCCTGAAATTTGGCTTTAATACAAACATCCCTAAAGTTTCCATCGATATATCTTGTAATACATGACCCTTTCCCATGTGTAACATTGAAAGTCAGCACAATAGATTACGTCAGTATTGAAATGTTACAGTAAAATTATTCAAACGCCCCCCAAGACGACTTGCCACAGGCCGACCAGGAAATGTGGAAAATCTATACCGTTCTAATACAAAGTTTGCCTGTGTTAAAACACAGTTTATCCCAAATTCCGACCGAAATTATTCTAGCTGACTCGAGGTCGTAGTTTCTATTTGAACAAGAGCGCTAGTGAAAGTTTCTGGTTGAGCCATTTGTTTATTTAATTTCGAATAAACAGGTGCATATTTGCTTAACTGAAGAAACGTGTTTGAACTTCACTAATGGTTGAATGATGTAGTCGAGTTAGCCGGGAGGGAAGGGTGGTAAAGATAAGCCCCATTTTGAATGGACCTTATTCCAGTTACAACAGGCTTTCTATTTAATTAATACTTTTTATTTATTTTACCAATGTAATGAAACCTTAAAAGCTGCTGCAGATTGCTGAAAATACTCGATAAAAGATTTATTGAAAAAAATATTTGAGTTTTTTTTAAAAAGGTTTTTTCTTGTGTCATATGATAATTCTTATAAAAGCTTTATGAAAACTTCAATAAAAATCAATTATTTTTAGCTATTTTTTTTCACAAAAAATATTTACATTTACACATATTGAAATTTAAAAATAATAAAATACGAAAGAAAATAGCATTGAAAATTTTATTAATAAAGTTAATAATAATTTTTTAAAAAAAACCCTTATCCGCACCCCAATGGTGCATAGGGCACTGCGTCATATAAAAACAGTGTTATCTTGGTCGTTTACACATGAAGGAAAGGTGATCAGCCCTCCGCTTCAGGTACAAGTCCAGGGTAATATTGAATAAATATGACAGTAAAAAATCACTAATATTTATTTTACCCCCTTGGGAATCGAACCCGGGACCTCCAGAAAGATAGCCGAGCGTGCTGACCATTACACTACGGAGGCTATATGTTATGTTAATAAAGTTATGTTAAATGAAATATTTTATAACTTGAAAAATATAAATAATTTTATTTTTATCCTTTGGATAGTATTTTGAATAAATGTAAATATTTATTCAATAAAATACATTTTTAAATTTAGTCATGTTTGTCATGAAAATTTTATTTTTCTTGTTTATTATGATAATTTTTATGACTTTTAGTAGTAGTCAAATCATAATTAGTAATGGACTTAATATTAAAAATATCGTGAATATTAAATGTTTTTATACATTCCTACTACAAAATAATATAAAAGTTTGTCAAATGAATAAAATGTTATAAGTATATTTCAATTCTGTGACACGTTCTTTTCCACGTTATTTTGAAAATGCTTTTTTCAGAGTAGATTACACGAACTTTGATTAAACTTTTCCTTTTGTGAGCTATCTTCTTTCCAACTTTTGTATTTTGGAATCGTAACAAAGAAGAACTGACGAGTCCAAATGAATATGACTTTTCTAATGAACAGCTCTTGAAGTCAAAGAACTAGTTTTGAGTTTGATGAAAAAAGAACTGTGTTTTAAGGTGACAAAAGTTTCAAGTAATTTGAGGCTTTTTATAAGCTTGTTGAGACAAAAAAAGTTAACTTGATTATTTGCCCAAGTCGCTAAAAAATAATATATTATTATTTTTTGGTAGATAAAAATTAATAAATATAAAATAGTATTTGTGTTTTTATTATTTACAAAATACTTCATTTTTTTACTGTTTTATGAGCCTAAGCGGCTCATTATTAGAAATAGGTATCAAATTGTGATAGAGTGGGTTCGAACTCAGAAACTCTGATTCGAGATTCCATGACATTACCCACGGGACCACAGCCCGACATTTTAATAATTACTGTATTTTTTCCAATTTTTTTCGTATAATTACTGTAATTTTTTTAATAAAAATTGTAAAAATGTGACACTTTCAAATCATATGAAAAGTTCCTTATGTCAATATGACCAGTAAATAAACTCAATTTGAAGTCTCATTGAGAAGATCCAAAAACTTCCTAAGGAAGGAAGATAATATTGTGGAGAGCGGGTAATATTATCAATAAAGGTTTGAGCGGTATGGAAATGTAAGGGATGTAAAAATATTTCTTACCTTTCTATAATTTGTCACGAAATAACATTAAAGTATGGTGAATGATTATATTCCTTTCTTTATATGAGAGTGATGATATGAAGAATGGCTAAGTGTTTTTTTTTTACTTTCAAGTCATTACAAATTGCAATAATTAAATTGACAGTCAATACAAAGCACTTTTGCAAAATAACTTTTTTTTTCTCCAAATTATGCAAGGGAGTTTTGAAGTAGAACCAAGTTGTCAATTTTAGGCAATCATTTATCAGGTATCATTTATTTCAATTTCTTCGCCTTAAAATATTTTTTGTTGTTGTGTTTTATTTACAATTTATTTGATACATTATTGTTTAACAAAGATTCAGTAACTAAAAATCATGGCTTTGATTGGCATTAAAGCTAAAAGAAAGCTTTATGATATTCTTTTTCAGCTTCTGCATGAAGTGAATATATAGGTTACATTATTTTCTTCGGTTTCTCATTTCAAATATTCATTCCGAAATAAGTGCAGGTTTCGTGTCACCTCAAATTGGTTGATATATTTTATCCAAAATGAGAAAACACTGAGTTCCTAAATAGGAACAAAGGAGGTCAAAGTCCCACCTGTCACGGAAGGCACATATTTTGGTAAATTGCATTCTAATTTTACACCAAACAACGAAGTCAACAGAACCGATGTTTCATATAACCAAGTTCATTTTATAGGTATTCCATAATCATATATTTTCAAGAGAATTTACGACTGTCTTTGTGTTATTATAATCGCGTGATGCAATGCAGCCTTATCTTCATACAGAATATAAAAACAGTCAAGTTTATTAGTTGCACACACATTTAGTTAAAGAGGAAAACCAATCATTACGTCGAAAAACAATCAAAGATATCATGTTTACTATATGTAGAATGGTATTAAACCTCTAGATCTATTATTGTGATACATAATAATAATAATTATGTGTTAGATTTGTACGCTAATAAATTTCAACTGCCTATTTTTACTTACTAGCAGTTACGTAAGCTCTATATAGGCATATATGCCTACTATATTTAAGTGGAAAATATAGGTATTTGTAATAATCAAAGATGAGAATTTAATTATAAATAAATTAAAACGTTTTCTTGTTATCTATAATAACAGAAAAAAATAAAAGTTGTCATCAATAAGCATATATATTTACAATTGTTTATTTACATACATATACAACCAGCTAATGAAAGGTCATAACCTCAGAAAATATCCCAGAATTGCATACTTTTCTTTATCTATATTGAAATTATATCAACAATGTTCTACGTAGGAATGTTTGAAAACTCTGAACGCTAAAAATACTATATCGCTATATTCTTTCACTACCGGATACGGTGTCAGTTGACCATTATGCACCCTTTGGGTCGCAGTGACGAAGTAATGCTCATGTTCAGTGGGTGTCATAAAACACTGTTTTGGCAAAGCGATCACGTCCAGGGCATTGCGCATATTATAATTCCAAACTGCTACGCGGGGGCTCGCCGTGTCGGGCCGCGGGAGGGCGGGACGAGCCCCTTTGCGAGGCCGGCGTCATACAAGTATTTTGTGAGTGACAGCTCAATCAGCGTTGTCGTCGGAGCATTATGCTAACCTTCAAAGGACTAAACTATACATAAATGTATAAAACTTGCTTCGATCATTCTGCATTATGTAACATGCATTATCTTACTGGTGAAAAATTATTATATTTTTGTTAAAAATAAAAACGCAATGAAATTAATTTTAAAATGTTTAAATATCTTTTAAGACAGCATTTAAAAATGTTATATTACATTATGATCATAAAAAATGTATTATTCTGAAACTAAAATGTAAAACTTCGATTATTCTGTTAAAAATAAAAACATCATGAAACTAATTTTAAGATGTTAAATATTTTTAATATTTTAAAGTTACATTATAAATGGTCAAAATGTTAGAGAAGAATGCAGATCTGAATGTGAAATATTGGTAAACGGAGAGATTTTGGAACAGGTAGATGATTTCGTGTATTTGGGTAGTATGTTTTCTAGGGATGGAAAGATTGATAAAGACATAGAAAGGAGAGTGAATGCTGGGAACAAAGTGAATGGTGCACTGAAATCAGTTATAGCAAATAAAAACCTATCAGCGGAAGCTAAACTGGCAGTGCACAACGGAGTCCTGGTTCCAACTCTAATGTATGGAAGTGAAACATGGAGTTGGCAAAAGAAGGATGAAGGGAGTCGAAATGCGATCTCTCAGAAGAATGTGTGACAAAACGATGTATGATAGATATGCGAATAGTGAAATAAGGAAGGAATGCAAAGCTGCGATAAGCATTATCGATAAAATTAAGAAAGGTGTGTTGAGATGGTTTGGACATGTAGAACGAATGATTGAGGAAAGAACGGTAAAACAAATTTATGAGGCGAATGTTAGTGGGAAAAGAAGCAGAGGAAGACCGAGAAAAACATGGCACGATCAGGTATGCCAAATACTTGAAAGTGGTCAGGTTAGGAGTCGTAACAATCGGCGGGTATGTATGAGGAGATGCATGAACGTGGAAGAGGCGAAGAATGTTTGCAAGGACAGAGTGGTGTGGCGCTCTATTCTCTCTGCCTACCCCTGCGGGGAAGCAGCGTGATGGTTAGTTAGTTAGTTAGTTTAAATGTTTTAAGCTTGCTTCGATCATTGTGCATTGTGTAACATACATTATCTTTACTGATGAAAATTTGTTTATTTGTTCATTAAAAATAAAAACTACATGAAATTAAAAAAAATTCTTTCATGACCACCTTTTCATATTTTATATTTTGTAACAAAATGTTTCGCTATAAATATATAAATCTTCGATCATTCTGCATTCCGTAACATGCATTAACTTAAATGAATCAAAATTATTTATTTTTATTAAAATTAAAAACAAGATGAAGTTAATTCGAAAATTTTTAAATTATCCTTCATGACAGCATCTCAATATGTTATATTTTGCAACATTATAATTTTCCATATATAAATGTATAAAACTTGCTTCGATCGCTCTGCATTGTGTAACATGCATCATCTTTACTGATGTTTGTTTTGTTTGAAATAAAAAAGCACTTAATTAATTTTAAAAAAATATATATATCTTTCACGGCGTTTTGATGCTTTATTTTCTATAATTAAATTATCAACAGGAAATATATTTCTTAAAATTTATGATCGAGATTTTTTTTAGTTTAAATCAAATGATTTTTTAAACATTTCTCCAATTTTATCGGTTTTTCATATTAATTAACTTCGTAGAAAGTTTCATCTTCATTAAAAAAAAAAACATGACATCAAAAGATGACAACTACACAAAATAGATTTGTGATTAGGTTAATGAGTTATTTTAAATGTTTGTGTCTACATATTCTTCGAACGGTGTACATAAATAGTTCAATTATATTAACGTGTGTTCATGAATACGCATGAGATGAGTATTGGAGTTATCCTGAGTGACGACGCGTGAGGGGTGGGTCCAATCGCCAGGGAGATCAAATCACTGCTTCTAAGGGGATGAATGAATCAGCAAGATTAGAAATTAGGGGATGGATTCACTACAAGCACCCGAGGAACTGCGGATGGATTTAGCGAGGGGACGTGTTAATATTGTTA
>NW_028281142.1:0-27500 GCF_059751285.1 Brachycentrus maculatus
GTATGGATATTTGATAGCTTACAGTAGGTGTTACATAAGTGTAAAAGTGATCACATAACCCTGGGATAATCACACTTTCACCATTTTGTAACATTTAAAAACTATAGATGCTTTATCTTACATGAGTTACATATCGCTCACTCCTTTCAAGAACGTCATAAATAAAAAAAAACGTGATTTTTCAGGAGAACGTTTTTAAAGTATAAAAATATAAAGCAATTTATTTAAAATAAATATCAAGCCACTTATTGAACTTTTTACTGTACAACAGATCTTTTTAGGTAAAACCTGAAGGTTCTTTCTCCATTTGAAAAATATTTAATATATTTAAAAAAATAATTAAACAATATATTTTCTTCGAAATGCAAAAACATTATTTTCTGCCCTGTAGTGGGTAAATATTAAGTTAAAAACATGCCTCTTTTGCTGGGATATAGTACATTTTTTGGGCATTCCGAAAACACGCATAACTGAAAATTGACGATTTTTGATTTATGACGTTCTTGAAAGGAGTGAGCGATATGTATTTCTTTGACTTTTTATCCGTATGGTGAAAAATCCAGTATCAGATAAAATGAAAAATCAATTAAAAATTCTTTGAAACTTACATCTGAGTATAAAATTGCGAATTATTTTTAAATAATCTGTCCAATTTTTTTTATTTGTTAGAGAAATGACACTGGTAGTAAAGTGTTAACTGGTTAGAAAAAATATTGACTGATAATCGTACATATAAAAAAATTATAAAACATTTTTTGTTATTAACTGTTATTAAAAGTAAAAAAGATAAGATTACATAGGATACAATAAGATAATGAGAGCTTTGTTCGAAAAACACTAAACTTTTATCTCGCAAATATGTTTTAAACTGGATCGAATTTAAACAGTAGCCATTTAGATTTGACTCGCGAGAGACGTTTAATATAAGTTCGATCGGGAATATTCGTATGTGTTCATTCTGTGACACAAAGTTCATCAAATATCACATTATATTTATCAAACCCCCTTCAATAGACTCGTAATCCAGAATGTCAAATAAACTATAGGGATCTATCTATGTACCGCCTGTCACAGGACCTTCTGACGTGTCTGCGATCGACAGAAATGGAATTTTTCGATTTGTTGAATCATTCGCCTGGATATTCGAGAAAGTGGAATCAGAATAGGTGACTGTATGTATGGTGGAACAATTAGGAGATTCTGCTCTCTGAGTGATCGGTTCAAAAAATAAATACGGTTCGTGGCAGCTTGGCGTATCACCAAGGTGAGTAATGCTTAATTATTTACAATTTTGTTTGTTTTTTTTTTAAATTTTATTGGAAGGAAGAACAACAGTTACAATATCGCTCACTCTTTCAAGAACGATATAAATAATAATCATTATAATAACCACCATAAATCAAAAATCGTCAAATTTCAGTTGTGCATGTTTTCGGAATCCCCAAAAAATGCACTATATCCCAGAAAAAGAGCCATATTTTCAACTTAATATTTACCCGCTACAGGGCAAAAAATGTTGTGTTTGCATTTTGAAGAAAAGGTATTGTTTAATCATTTTTTTAAATAAACTAAATATTTTTCGAATGGGGAAAATACCTTCAGGTTTATCTAGAAAGATCTGTTGCACAGTAAAAAGTTCAATAAGTGGCTTGATATTTATTTTTAAAACATTGTGTTATATTTTTAAACTTTAAAAACTTTCTCCTGAAAAATCAAGTATTTTGATTTATGACGTTCTTGAAAGGAGTGAGCGATATATGATAAATCAGAATACAAAAAAAAATCATGAGTACCAATTACAGTTCTTCACAACTATCCATAAGAAAAGTGTAATATATAATTTGACATATTAAAATACAATTATTTTTTTAAATTTTTTATTATTTATTTAATATAGTTACATTTTTAAGTACAACATAATACATTTTCTATACATTTATACATATGGCAAACTTTTAGTTTTAGATTCGCTGTGCCTCTCCAAAAAAGAGACTGAACTCTTGTGCTTGTAGAGGGACTTACACTCATGGTTTAACGTTTTATATAATTACTGGCATTATATTTTTTAAATATATTTCTTAAAGATTGATATGTAATGGGCATTAATTTTTTGCATATAAAATGATTTTCAAATGAGCATATTTTTTGTAACTACGACAGTTGGTAGAATTCCATTTTGAGTTGTTGGGTAATATATCCAGAATTAAACACGGTTATTGGATTAAATTCTACTTTTATTTACATATATACAATATATATATATATATATATATATATATATATATATATATATATATATATATATATATATATATATATATATATATATATAAATATATATATATTTATATATATATATATATATATATATATATATATATATATATATATATATATATAAATATATATATATTTATATATATATATATATATATATATATATATATATATATATATATATATATATATATATATATATATATATATATAAATATATATGCACTGTGTTTGCTAGCCTATGACGGTCGTCAGCCCCGTGAATGCCCAGACTTCCATATTCTTCTTCATCTTTGATGAGATGTCAAAAAAATAATATTTACATATATTTATATACGTGTTTACATTTACAATTTCTGAATTATTTTGTTAAATATACCAGAATTTCAACCTGTCGTGGATACAAAGTGCATTTAAAAATAAAATTTATTCCATAAAAAGTTAAATAAATAGTTTTTCGCCGATAGTTTATCGTTTGTGTTTTTTTAATGATTGTGGTTTTTTACTAGCATTTAAACGAGCTGCGCAAAACTTTTGCATCGAAAAATACATCACAGCATGTTTTGTTAAAACATCTGAACAAATTAAAAAGTTGATAGGTTGACAAACTTTTTGAATTGAAAGTCTTGGAGACTTCGACTGAAGTAAGTCGCTTGAACAGCTTCCCGCATTTTCTTTTGAAAGGAATTCGTTACACAATTTATATTTGACGTAATTAAAATAAAATTTAAAATATTCTATATTTCTCTTCAATGCGACCCTTGAAGCAGATAAAGCTGAAATATTAAGAAGGGAGTCTGGATTTCATGCCTTAGTGTAGAAATATTCTAACCCTTATCCGCCGTGTTATCTTGATCGTTACCAACACGAAGGCAAGGTGTTTACTCATGCGCTTCAAGGACCAGTCCAGGGTGATATGAAATAAATATTTGAGTGTAAAAAAATACTTTTTTTTTACCCCCCCCTAGGTATCGAACCCGGGACCTCTAGCCAGCACCGGCAGCTAAACACGACAACCATTACACCACGGAGGCCGATAAATGGTTTCATGTCATAATATACAAATATAAATATATTTTTATATATTTATATATATATATATATATATATATATATATATATATATATATATATATATATATATATATATATATATATATATATATATATATATATATATATATACACATATATATATATGTATATATTTATATATATATATATATATATATATATATATATATATATATATATATATATATATATATATATATATATTGTATATATATATATATATTGTATATATATATATATATATATATATATATATATATATATATATATATATATATATATGTATATATTTATATATGTATATATATATATTTATATATATATAAATATATATATATATATATATATATATATATATATATATATATATATATATATATATATATATATATATATATATATATATATATATATATATATATATATATATATATTTATATATATATATATATATATTTATATATATATATATATATATATATATATATATATATATATATATATATATATATATATATATATATATATATATATATATATATATAAAATATATAATATAATAATAGTTAAGTAAATATAAGCCGAATGTAGATGGAATTAAGAACAGAGAAAGACAGAGGAAAAAATATTACCGTCATTAAAGGATATTAAAAATATTTTATGAAAACAATACGAAAGATAGTAATATGCATATTTAAACATAACACGATGAAGATCACTGTTTCCAGTTGGTGGATGTTTTTAAATTGGGCAGAAATATATGCTCGTATTTAGAAAAAAAAATGTTCTTAAAGAGCCATCGGGCAAAAAAAGTTGTTTTGAAACTAAACTCTTAGGAAACTTGTATTGGTAAACGAAGTAATTAAGCTGACAACTTTAGTAAAGTAGTTATTTTTGAGAAAGTTGTAAAACGTTGTTCTGAAGTCGCATGGAAAATGAGATACTATGAACTAATGATCTAAGTACCTATTCGAAGGTATTTTAAAACGTATGAAATATGCTGTGTATGTATAATATACTTCCACCATAATATTTTGTAGGCACTGGCAAAAAACGTTATCATATACTTATTATAAAATTTTCAACGTTCTATAAACTGGCAAAATACACTAAGCACAACATATTGAGTGTGTCCAAATACTTGTTCACAAAATCTGGATTATCTCCAATCACAGGAGTTATTTTCATATTATTTTTTGACATCTCATCAAAGATAAAGAAGAATATGGAAGCCTGGGCATTTACGGGGCTGACGACCGTCGTAGGCTGGTTTAAGTGATCACTTTACACACGTGTAACATTCACCAATTCTACCCATTGTCAATAATGGGTAGAATTGGTGAATGTTACACGTGTGTAAAGTGATCACTCAAACCAGCCTATGGTGGTCGTCAGCCCCGTAAATGCCCAGACTTCCATATTCTTCTTCATGGAGATGTCAAGAAATAATATACACTAAGTAGTTTAAAATGTCATTTTAAACTACTTAGTGTATTTTATTCAGGCTAAAAGCTTCAAAGAACAGGGATTATTCAAACAGGGATTTTATATAATAATTAACGTTTCTTGCCAGTATACCCACGATTTATTCAATATTACCCTGGACTGGTACTTGAAACGAAGGGCTAATCACCTTCCTTCATGTGTAAACGATCAAGATAACACAGCATTTTAGCACAGCTCAAACAATTAACATTGATTAGTAATGTGTATAAAGTAAAAAAAAAATAAAATGAGATTTTAACTTTAAGTATTTGGTAATTTAAATTAAATAAAATAAAAAGAAATATTTTTTTTTTAAATTATTTTTCCGTTGCAAATAAATAAAAACTCAGTAATTTATTTAGTTTTTAAATTCGAATAACTCGACATTTAAAAGACAAGCAAAAGAAAGCTGTGCTTTTTTGACTTCTGGTCTTGACAGCATCTAAGGGCCGTAAGGATTGTTTTTATCTTAACACTTCTATACTAACATTCTGTCTACATTAATTTAATTTAATTTTAAAAAGTTAAAGAGTTACACATTGTTTCAAAAAATTTTCTTTCCATTTTTCCTTTATTTTCAAACTACACCCCTAGACTAACCCCCTTCTCCCTAACTTACTCCTCTCCTTATTTATACAACAATTTTTTATTTTATATTTTAGTTATTATTCAGATCTGACGATTGAAGTTTAGCTTCCAAAACTAGTAGTCTTTAATAAAACTCAAGTGGTATAAAAACAAGTGTTTCCTTAATCATTGTAACATGTCTTACCGCAAAGTTAATGCCGAAACAATAAATAAAATAACATATGATTATTTTATTAATTGCTTCGGCATTAACTTTGTGGTAAGACATGTTACAATGATTAAAGAAAACACTTGTTTTTTACCACTAGAGTTTTATTATAGACTACATGTTTCAGAAGTTAAACTTCCATCATTCAGGTCTGTATAATAACTAAAATATAAAATATAAAATTGTTCTATAAATAAGGAGAGGGGAAAGTAAGGGGAAGGGGTTAGTCAAGGGGCGGAGTTTGAAAACAAAGGAAAAATGGAATGCAAAGGTGAAGAATTTTGAAACAATGAAACATGTAGTCTATAATAAAACTCAAGTGGTAAAAAACAAGTGTTTTCTTTAATCATTGTAACATATGATTATTTGAAAATCACTAAAATTTGAATGTAATGAGAGCAATTGAAATCTTATCTTCAATATATCAATTAACCTTTTTGACAAGCAAGGTAATGCTTTGATGGTTTAAATAACATGGCAAACATCTTGATTAAAGTACAATTATACTATCTCAAAAAATTATATGACCGAATCTAATAGCATCCCGCCTTTTTACGCTGTGCGCACGAAACCATTTTCTTTCTATGAAAAATCATCCCTGTTACCATGGCTATGCGCAGTGGAGAAGGCGAATACCTGTGGAACGTCCATATATTACAGCTACAGGGTACAAACAGGGTTGAGCCAAATAAAACACGTCTGATTTGGAAAAGAAAAGCTTCATAAAAAAACTCGTACTAATAGACTTTTTATAATACCATCGAGACTTTGTTTACGAATGAATAATTATGAAATCAGATTATAAAAAAAAAAAACAAATAAACAAATTACTGTGAATTTATGTATTAATTTTGAATCAAACACAGATTTTTTGAGTCTACTAAGTTGTATTTTATTAACAAAAACACATAAAAAATTATTATTGTGACAATTGTTTCGCCTAGTTATGGCATTAGTTATGGCCATAACTAGGCGAAACAACTGTCACAATATTAATTTTTATGTGTTTTTTAATAAAATACAGCAAAGTAGACTCAAAAAATCTGTGTTTGATTATAAAATTAACACATAAATTAAAATGGAGTTCTACAAATTAAACGCCAAATCAATAAATAAATAATAACTGTGAATGTAAGTGTAATATTTATTCAATATTACCCTGGACTGGACTGGTACCTGAAATGGAAGGCTGATAACATTTCCTTCATGTGTTAACGATCAAGATAACACTTTTTTATAATGTAGTGCCCTATGCACCAATGGGGTGCGAATAAAGGTTTGAAGAAGAAGCAGTGTAAATCAACCGTGAATCGTTTGAAGGTCTCATGTTCAATTACCAGGGGAGGAAAAAACTTTTTTCGTGTGTTTTCACTCTTACTTTCTTCAGCCTACTTTTTATGTCCAGTATTGAACAAAGGCCTCCCCCTTTGACTTCCATAGTTCTCTGTTGGACGCGACTCTCTTCCAGTGCAGGCCCGCAAGTCTTTAAATGTCATCGGACCATCTTGTCTAGGGTCTACCCAAGTCTCTACGTCCTGTTCTAGGCCTCCAGTCCCTGCAATGTCTATCTATCCTCAGATATACGGGCTACATGACTTGGCAAGATCCACTTTTGTTCCATGATTCTTTGGGGCAAATCTTTTACCTCGTTTTTTTTCCAAACATTCGTTTGTCGTTTATCCAAATCTTCATTTTTCATCGCATATAAGTCTATTTCATTTTGTGTATATCTTTACCCAAATAAATAGCTATTAAGGCAATTTTAAAAAGTTTTTTTTATTTATTTCATGAATGTTTTCGCAGATACGTTGTGGCACATTTTATAAACTTTAAAAAATTAAAAAAAAAAACTTTGTTTTAACCACTTTAAAAAAAATATTTACATACTTTAACCTACCGGTTTCGACAAGAATCTTGTCACCATCAGGGTTTATTAAATTCTAAAACATTAAAAACATTAAAATACTCATAATTATTTACATTCCCTTACCAAAAACCGTGTGTGGATGTTTTTGGTAAGGGGATATAATTAATTATGAGTATTTTTATATTTTTAATGTTTTGGAATTTAATAAACCCTGATGATGACAAAGTAAGATGAAGGTTAAAATAAGAAAAAAAGTGGTTAAAACAAAGTTGTTTAATTTTGCAAAGATTGAAACAATTTGAAAATGATTGAGAAATCTCAAATTTTATTTCAATAGCCCCGATGTAAAATTTTCTTATATGCAGTTAGGGTAGTTGGGACATGGTACTTTTTATTAAAATATAATTAATTTATGTGATATTTCAACTCAGACAAAGCGTATATAATTTTTATTCGAAAAAATATGGAAGTCTAAGTATTCTAGGGATTACGGCCTAAAATTTGGCTGGATTTCGTGATTATTTTATACCCTTATGTAACGTTCACCATTATGCCCATTATTGAACATATCGCTCACTCCTTTCAACAACGTAAAATATCAAAAAACTAGATTTTCAGATCATATTTAAAGTTTAAAAATATAATAAAATGTATTGAAAATAAATATCAAGCCATTTATTGAACTTTGTATAGTGCAAAAGATCTTTTTAGTTAAAACTTAAATGTTTTTTTTTCATTTTTAAAATATATAGTTTATTTTAAAAAATAATTAAACAATACCTTTTCTTCAAAATGCAAAAATAACATTTTCGGCCTTTGGCAAGTATATAATATTAAGTTAAAAATATGCCGCTTTTGCTGGGATATAGTACATTTTCTGGGCATTCCTAAAACATGCACAACTGAAAATTGACGATTTTTGATATATGACGTTGCTGAAAGGAGTGAGCGATTTGCACTGCTAGTTATTTCATATGTTGGTTGAAAATTTGATAGATGAGGAATATGGATAAAATGTTGAGACATCAGCAGTAGGGTGAAAAATCCAGTGTTGGAATCAATAATAATAAAAAAAATAACACACATATCAATTTGCACTTTAATATTTGCATTTATTCGAGAATCTATATTCATTCTGCGCAATAGAGGTTTCAAACATGCAGCGGCTGTTTTTTTTTTAATTTATAAAATAAACAGGTATATATTTGGAAACTTATCACGGGTAGAGGGCGGTTGGCACCCCTGCGTGATTTTCAGTGCTCGAGTAGCGTATAAAACGCTCGTCTCGCGACAGAACCTTCCAATAAAGCGAAGCCTGGATAAGCGCGCGGACTAAACACTACCACTAGCGGATAGAACGCGTCACTTCCGACGGAAGTCCCGGCTTCCACATTCAAATAAAATTCACCAGTTTCAACTTGATTAAAAATTCCCGAGATATAGAATTTTTATTTCTTATTTAGTTTAATTTTTTTGCATTGCAGTTTTAAAGTTTCATAAGTCTATTTGATCTTGATATTTGCAGTTTTTTCGATTCCATTTGAACAAAGAGAAGTTTTCTATCACATCAAATCGGTAAGTAAAGTTTGTCAAGTTTTTTTTTCATTTAGTGTTAAGGGATTTTTTTTAGGAATATTTAAGATAATACATAAATCAAGGTGCCAAATAATTAGGAAATGTCTTTGATTTTTTTGTCAAATTTTTACAGGAGTTTTTTTGAAAATAAAAAAAAAACCTTTATATCAATGTTAATTTTAAAAATTTTAAAGTAAAAAAGATTTTGTTTCATAGTCCTTTAAATTATAGATTTCAATATTTAACTAAAACTAAAATCCTAAATCCTAATTCAAAGGAAAAGTCTCATATCGCAAACTCCTTTCAAGAACGTCATAAATCAAAAAACATGATTTTTCAGGAGAACGTTTTCAAAGTTTAAAAATATAATGAAATGTATTAAAAATAAATATCAAGCCACTTATTAAACTTTTTACTGTGCAACAGATCTTTTGAGATGAAACCTGAAGGTTTTTTCTCCATTTGATAAATATTCATAATATTTAGAAAAAATAATTAAACAATACCTTTTCTTCAAAATGCAAAAATAACATTTTCTGCCCTGT
Source organism: Brachycentrus maculatus (assembly GCF_059751285.1). Lineage (NCBI taxonomy): Eukaryota > Metazoa > Arthropoda > Insecta > Trichoptera > Brachycentridae > Brachycentrus > Brachycentrus maculatus. The sequence continues at coordinate 9,620 of NW_028281142.1, forward strand.
AGCGGGTAATTATTATGTTAAAAATATGCCGCTTTTGCTGGGATGTAGTACATTTTTTGGGCATACCGAAAATATGTACAACTGAAAATTGACGAATTTTGATTTATGACGTTCTTGAAAGGAGTGAGCGATATGTAGTTTTTCAACCTTTAAATTACTGATTACGGACTGATTAGTAGTATGTACTATTTTTTTAGAGTATAAACGAACCTTTATTTGATTATATATCTGTTTTTTTTACCCCATTTACGCTTCACACGATTATGATACATAACTCAATAAAAATATTACCGTGATTATTCAATTTAATTTAATTTCCCTTCTACGAATAAAAATCTACAATTTTACTCTTCAAAGTCATTGATCTTTGAAAATAAAATTGATGACCATAAAAAATTATTATGTTAAAACAACTGAATGGAATACTTTTTTAAAATAAATATTTAAACAATGTTTAAGTAAAATATTTCACATTCAGCTTAAAGTTAAATTTTACCCTGATAATTATCTAAAAAATAATAAGGCTTTATTCTTTGAAAAAAAAAACAAATTTATATATTTTTTAAAAAAATAAAGCAAAATTTTGATTTTCAATTCATGGATAGTTTTTTTAAAATAAAAGTTTGTTTTTAGCTCAGTGTGAAATTATTTAAACAAAAAAAAAACAATTATTAAAAAAAGAATGAAGCATTGCATTCAGTTATGAATTTTATTCATAAATCAAACTTATTGAATATCGAAATTAAATTCTTTTATTTACACAAATAATAAGTTTTGGCTCTTTAAAATCTTATCATGTTTACCATAATTTCATTGTTATTTTGATGTATTTTAAAAGCCGTATCATAAACGAAAAAATATCTCCAACTCCATCTGTCACAATCGTGTTTATTTTACCGTTTGATTTGTTAAACATAATGTCATTTTTTCCATTTTCTTTCCGTCATTCTTATCTTCATTTTACTTCCAAACAACATTTCAAACACCCAATTTCTCTTCGTATCTTATTGTTGTTACAGGCTTGGGAGAACGTTTGGGGGAGTTTACCCTACGTGTATAATTCAACAAAAATGCGCCATTTTTTCATGGTACAACTAGTCTGAATTTTATAAGCCTGTCAGCAGGCATATAAAAAAAATAATGTAAGGATATAAAACGTATAATTTAAATATCAAAATTCAACACTGAATTTTAGAGTCTCCTAAATTGAATATTTTATTTAAAAATGCAAAAAAAAATATGCCAATAGATACTGACAGTATTTTATTTATTGTTTCGGCATTCACTTTGTGGTAAGACATGATGAAGCTGTAAAAGAAAAAAACATTTTTTTTAACACTTGAATTCATAGAACAGATAATTATTCATTATATTTTAGTTTACATTTAGACCTGAAGAGGGAAACATAGCTTCCGAAACAAGTTATCATAGTAAAATAAACTCAAGTGGTAAAAAAGCAAGTTTTTTTTTACAATTTAGTACTAACAGTAGTTTGATAATCCCAAACAAGACAAAACATTATTTTTGATATTTTTATTATTTTTATAATTAATAAAAAAATATGTATTATAAAGAACATACGAGGGCAGGACTTTAGATAACCAACTATCACATTAACACTTCAGCTATTCGATGCGATGCTTTGTCCACCCCTTGGATACGGGTAGAGTCTGAAAGTGAACAAATCAATTGTTTTTTATTGCTTTTGAATATCTTTTTATACGTCCTTTGTAACTCATCTCCTTTACTATAACACCTACTCTAATAGGGGTTGAAATCAGATATCTCCTTAAAATAAAATATATTACAAATTTTATGTAAGTACGTATCGACGCTCTTCCAGCAGACTTACGAAATGTTTGTATTTCTATATGTTGATGAGAACATCTGAAGTTCTCGAAACTAGTCGTGTTTACATTAATAATTTTTTTACTTTGCAACAGATATTTAAGGGAAAACCTGAAGGTTTTTTCTCCATTCAAAAATATTCAGTATATTTTAAAAAATAGTTAAACAATACCTTTTCTTCAAAATGCAAAAACAACACTTTCTGCCCTGTAGCGGGTAAATATTAAGTTTAAAATATGCCACTTTTGCTGGGATAAAGTACATTTTTTGGGTATTCCGAAAACATTCACATCTGAAAATTGACGATTTTTGATATATGACGTTGAAAGGAGTGAGCGATATATTAGTTTGAATCAGGGTTTTTTTTCATCTAACTCGATGGAACGGCGTTCCGGCACCTTTTTTTAGCGATGTGTCTAAGCGTCTCCTTATGTGTAAAATAATTCGAAAAGAATTTCACTCACATTTCTTAAAGTTCTCTGCTTAGTATGTTTATTTTATTTTCAAAATACTATTTTATTTCACTAGTTTGAATGTTTTTCACTGATCTCAGAAAACGATACGAAAATCGGTCGATATTTGAGGAAAAAAATGTTGATTTTCTACACACCAAAAAAATACCGTTTTTGGAAATAAAAAGTCTTCAGTAATTTTATATTACAAATAAGAAAAATTCTCAGAAGAAACGATTTCACTAGTTTCAAGTATTTGGAGTGATAGTAAAACAAGGCCGGATAGGATTAATACCGGATAGTCATTGGATATCCGTTTCATTTATAATATGTACTTAAAAAAAAAGGAAATACCCGCAAAGCCCCTTCTACGTTTAGAGGGTTATCTGTAGGTAGGATAGTGAGGATATGGAAGGTCAACGTGAAAAATACATCACAAATACCAAGACAAATGAAAAATAAATCTTTTTTGAATTTAATTTTTACTTGGCAGGAATCAAACCCGCGACGCCAGTTTCGCAGTTGAGCATTTACCCACGGCGCCTGTCTTAATACCCGCGAATATAACATATCTGTATTTCAAACCTTTGTCATACAGTAGAAAAATATATATCGCAAAGAGACAAAGATTGAAGAAAGTAAAATAAAGTAAAATATAATCATATTATGGAAATTTGGAATGTATAAAGGTCACGCAAGTTTGTTTTTCAAAAATATCACCAGATATCAAAAACTCATTGTGAATAATGGAGAGAATACTGATAATATCTATTTACATACGTATTCTGCTAAGGAAAATACGGATCAGAATGTCGTATGGAATACTAAAACGTCGGAGTTTGTACCGTGGTAGGAATTTTTGTATACGGTGGAACCTCTTTTAACGAAAACGGTTCGTTTCAAAATGATACTCGTTGTGTGAAACACTCGTTAAGCGAATAATTTTTTCTCACATAATTAAATATAAATGTTAAATACAATTTAAAGGGTTCCGTGACGAAAAAACACAACTTTTCAAAATGTTTATTCAAATTAAATTACAAACTTAAGGAGAGAAGCAATCTGGAGTTAAAAGTGTTAAAAAAAATCCAAATGACTGGTTTATCATTAATGAAATTTTGACAAACAATTGAATATTGATTAAAATGTAACTTTGTTTTAAAATCCCTATAAATATTTTATTGAATACTTTGATCTTTCTTAAAGTCCGTTATTAAATATGTTTCTAATCACTCATCATCCCTGATCCCTTTTGACTGTGACTGCAAATCAACAAAAAAATAATGCCACTTGAGATCCTTTGCGGTTATGCAAAGGACTAGAACATAGAATCTACAATTTTCGAATAGAAGCCTTTCTATGTCACTCGTTACACGAAATATCGCTCGTTAAGGTAGCATTTTTTCACATTCTGTTTTGTTCGTAATGCGAATTTCCACAGTATTCGGCAAAATTACACAGTGCTCATTAAATAAGGGTATGAACGAAATGCTGTTAAGTAATTATTAAGTATAAAATTGAAAATTACACCATTCTGTAGTTATAAATTTATGAATAAACATTCAATACTGTGTAAATCCAATACTTTATGAGCAAAAGATGTGATTTATGAAATTATACAATAAAAAAACAATAACATACTTTTTTCCGCTTTTATTTTACTGACAAGTGACCGGATTTAGTAGTTACCGAGATCATTAGACTGGTTTCAACAAGCTGATAAGGGTTTTAAACAACTATCACAGTTGTACATACAAATACGAGAGTATTTAATTGTAACCTTGTGTCAAAATTTCTAAGCAATCGGTGATAAATTTATTTAGATGTAGATAGATGAAATGGTTTCACATTTATTTAATCACCCTGAACCTGAAGCGCGAAGCTGATCACCTTGCCTTCGTGCAATTAACGATTAATATAACACTGCGTCGATATGATGCAGTGACCTATGCACCATTGGGTGCGGACAAGGGTAATAAAATGAGTAATTTATTAAGATTGATTTGATGTTGAACATAATATTGTTTTTCCTATTATTTTCACATAAAATACTTCTAAAACATCATTTCAATCTAGGGCTTTTTTTAAAACAAAAAAGGCGCGGAACTCAGTTCATTTTGAGTTTTTTACTAAAAAAATATAGGTTTATATATCATTAGAATGTTAATAACAATACCATTTTTTATCATTATGACGAATCATATAAAAAATTGTAATAACGTAAGTAAAACAAACATTATTTCGGCTGATTGATTTTGAAATAAAAAAAATAGTACATCCGTGATAAAAGGTGCCGGAACGCCATTCTGCCGCGTTACATGAAAAAAGCCTTGCTTCAAACTGATATATGATATAAGTCCTGTTTCGGAAAATATGCCGTACATTGAAATGTTATGAATTGTTTCTTAGTATAAATAAGGTGAATTCTTGAAAAACATGTTATATAGTGTATTGTACATCGTATTATGTACCTACATTCTACGCACAACGTAGATTTGAGTTTGAACAGAAAAACAGTGGACCCTTAAACTTCCAATGGTTATATGTACAAATATAACTTTCGGTAGGTAACCAAAATTCACAACCAAAATTTCGGAATTAATCTCGAAATAAAATTCGAAAGGGGATGAAATTCGAGTAGAAACTTTATGGTATACATACTTGTGTTTTTCTACTTTGTAGTGCGGATATATATATATATATATATATATATATATATATATATATATATATATATATATATATATATATATATATATACATGTATATATATATATATATATATATATATATATATATATATATATATATATATATATATATATATATATATATATGTATATATATATATATACATATATATATATATATATATATATATATATAAACATATGTATAAAAAAAAAAAAACAAAAACTAATCATCATGCCGCTTCCCCGCAGGGGTAGGTAGAGAGAATAGAGCGCCACACCACTCTGTCCTTGCAAACATTCTTCGCCTCTTCCACGTTCATGCATCTCCTCATCATACCCGCCGATTGTTACGACTCCTAACCTGACCCTTTTCAAGTATTTGGCATACCTGATCGTGCCATGTTTTTCTCGGTCTTTCTCAGAAGAATGTGCGACAAAACGATGTATGATAGATGTAAGAATAGTGAAATAAGGAAGGAATGCAAAGCTGAGATAAGCATTATCGATAAAATTAAGAAAGGTGTGTTGAGATGGTTTGGACATGTAGAATTTACAAATTTATAAGGCGAATATATATATATATATATATATATATATATATATATACATATATATATATATATATATATATATATATATATATATATATATATATATATATATATATATATATATATATATATATATATATATATATATATATATATATATATATATATATATATATATATATATATATATATATATATAATATATATATATATATATATATATATATATATATATATATATATATATATATATATATATATATATATATATATGTATACATGTATGTATGTATATGTGTGTGTGTGTATTTATAACAAAAACAAATTTAGACTATGTTTTGTACATAATAACAACAAAATTCTCTATTTTAAACGTAAAAGGAATTATTCATGGTATACGTGACATTTACAATTTTGTTGAAAGTTGACGTAACACAAATCTAAAATCAACAATCATGCAATATTCATATGTAACCAATAACTCGACAAATAACGTTCACCTGTGTTTATGGTGTATGGATTTATAATATGCTCTTTTATTGTTGGGTTTTATATCCAAAATTAAACACGGTAAATTCTACTTTTATTTTCATACATAATATTTGATAATATGTGATGCGTTTCGTCTTTTTAAGACATTATCAAATACTCATTAGTAAATAAAAGTAGAATTCAATCCAATAACCGTGTTTAATTTAAGATATATTACACAACAATTCATAATGGAATTGTACCAACTGTCTGCAGTTACAATAAGTATTCCTTCATGTTTTATTAAATAGTGAAATATACATGGATCTGTAAATGCGATTCGCGACGTGACATTTTGTAAATCTGTCAGATTTAACTAACTAACTAACCATCTCCGCCTTCGCCTATTGTCCGCCTCCGTAGTGTAATGGTCAGCACGCTTGGCTACCGTTCTGGAGGTCCCGGGTACGATTCCCAAGGGGGGTAAAATAAATATAAGTGATTTTTTCACTGTCATATTTATTCAATAATACCCTGGACTGGTACTCGAAGCGGAGGGCTGATCACCTTTCCTTCATGTGTAAACGATGAAGATAACACTGCGTTTATATGACGCAGTGCCCTATGCACCATTGGGTTGCAGATATGGGTTTTATTATTTATTATTAACTAACCATCTCACTGCTTCTTCGCAGGGGTTGGCAGTAAGAATAGCACGCCACACGTTTTTGCAAATATTCTTAGTTTTTTCTACATTTGTGAATCTTCTCATATATATACGCCGATTATTCCGACTCCTGACCTGACAGCTTTCAAGTATTTGACATACCTGATCATGCAAAGTTTTCCTCGGTTTTCTTTTGCTTCTATAACTAACAACATTCGCCTCATTTACCGTTTTTTCCTCCCTCATTCGTTCCACATGTCCATACCATCTCAGCACACCTTTCTTAACTCGATAATGCTAATCTCAGCTTTGCATTCTTTCCTTATTTCACTATCAACTATACATCGTTTTACTACACATTCGTCTGAGGGATCGAATTTCAACTGCACTAAGTCTACTTTCATCCTTCTTTGGCCTCTGTGCTTTACTATATCTAAATCTTTCCATCCCTAGAGAACATACTACCCATATTTACGAAATCATGTATCTGTTCCATAATTTCTCTATTTATCAATAGTCATCAAATAAAAATAAATTCAACCTTTAATATTTCCGTCAGAAATGCAATTTTAAAATTCTTATTTATAAAAAAGTGCAAACGATAAAAAGTTTGTCTTTTTAAAAATAAATTTTGAAAAGAGTTATAAGCTAATAATTTACAACTGTAGAAGCGTTTTACTTTAAGAAACAGTCTGTGTTATTTGTAAGAAAGAGTGAGCTTCCTTAACAAGATCCACGTTCTATACTTTTCACCCCTGTGAATATTTTAGGGCGGAATAAAATCGATTTCGAGGTAATCATAAAGTAATATAAAAATTAACATCGTAAACAAGTTATTTTATTATACTCCCGCTACGTAAGAGAAAGGGGTACGTTAAGCCACACCTACAAGCTTTCACAGGGTAGCGCATAAAAATTGTATTTTACAAGTTTTCTCAACAAACACACAAGTTTACATTTTCCTTACAGAAGGTTATGTGTGTGCTTATTTGTGTTGTAAATGTTAAAAATCCATTAAAGATGAAAGTTATCTTAGAACACCTGCTTTATCCTTTTGGCTTTTTATAGGCGAGGTAATTTCATAATTACACCTGTACGTTAAGCCAAATAGCGGTAATTGCAACAGCGAAATTTTCAGGGAAGTATTTCAGTATTTGTGTAATTTTTTTCAGGATTGAACAATATCATAATAATATTCTGAGTGTTTTAATTATTACAATTAAAATGTAACTTTGTTTTAAAATTCAAAAAATTTAAATAAAGTTACATTTTAATTATAAAATGGAAAGTTACAAAGTTAGTGCTTCAAATATAAATTTTGTTTTAATTATTGTTTTGGCATTCATTTTGTTGTAAGACATGATAAAATTGTAAATTAAAAGTCTTGTTTTTTACCACCTGAGTTATATTTATTTTAAAGATGAGTTTCGGAAGCATCTGAAGCTTCCGAAACTAGTCGTTATGTGTGTCCGAATACTTCAAAAAAGTTGGTTCAAGTTGGGATTTATTTTTTCTTTTTAACATCTCAACATAGATGAAAAAGAACCAATTCTATCCATGACAACCACACTACTGAAATATTGGATGTTGTATTATTAACTTCCGATGTTGTATTATTTATGTCCGCCTCCGTAGTGTAATGGTCAGCACGCTCGGCTACCGTTCTGGAGGTCCCGGGTTCGATTCCCAGGGGGGGTCAAATAAATATAAGTGATTTTTTCACTCTAATATTTATTTAATAATACCCTGGACTGGTACCTGAAGCGGAGAGCTGATCACCTTTCCTTCATATGTAAACGATCAAAATAACACTGCGTTTATATGAAGCAGTGCCCTATGCACCATTGGGGTGCAGATAAGGGTTTTATTATTATTATTAATATTATTTACTTTCTTTCACAAGCTAGTTCTCAGCCCCGTCTATGATTGAATTGAGTTTTTTACAAATTATCTGACTACTTTATGAAAAGTGTCTGAGATTTTTTTAGATACATATGTTGAATATTTGTAACATTTTTTTTCAATGATCATACTTCCGAAATTTTAAGTAACAGGGTGGAAAACACGTTATACGAGTGTATCAATTCAATTCGCACAGTGCATGTAAAATGACCATTCAAACCAGCCGTTGACATATCGCACGTCCTATAAATAACGCGATTTCCCTATTACTTTTTTACAAAGGCAACTTTAACTCTTCTAAGACACCTACAGTAAATCTTCATATTTTTCTGAAAATTGTTTTCACAAAAATTCCATCGTTTCTACTTTTCACCTGGCAAGAGGAAAATCGAAATCGTTAAGTAGGAAATCGAGGTATGGATTCATGAGGTATGCCTGGGGATTTATCCTAAAGGAAAGCTAACAATCTAACCATGAAATTTTGATGACTATAACAATACGTCTATTTGATAGAAAACACAAACGAAAAAAAATACGTTTTCATATAAAAGGCAGGAAATAATGTAACAAGTTTATTGGATTGAATTCTACTTTTATTTACATATATATAATAATGTTTGATAACTGCTGTATAAAAATGTATAAAATGAAATTTGAGTTTTGAAGCTTGAGTGTTTGATAATTAAGACGAAACGCGTCACATATTATCATATATATGTAAATAAAAGTAGAATTCAGTCCAATGACCGTGTTTAATTTTGAATATATATATAACCCAACAATTCAATATGGAATTTAATTTATATTTGAAGCACTTACTTTGTGATTTTCCATTTTATAATTAAAATGTTACTTTGTTTTAAAATCACTATAATTTTTTTATTATAACTTAATTAAAATGTTTACCGGTTTCAAAGCTAACCGCTTCTTTATCAAGACAGATTAAATCTTGATAAAGAAGTGGTTAGACCGGGAACCGGAAAGCGGAAACCGGTAGACATTATAATTAAGTTATAATAAAATATTTGTAGTGATTTTAAAACAAAGTTACATTTTAATTATTACTAACTAACTAAAAACTAACTAACTAACCATCACGCCACTTCTCCGCAGGGGTAGGCAGAGAGAATAGAGCGCCACACCACTCTGTCCTTGTAAACACGCCTCTTCCACGTTCATGCATCTCCTCATACATACCCGCCGATTGTTAAGACTCCTAACCTGACCACTTTCAAGTATTTGGCATACCTGATCGTGCCATGTTTTTCTCGGTCTTCCTCTGCTTCTTTTCCCGCTAACATTAGCCTCATAAATTTGTTTTACCGTTCTTCCCTCACTCATTCGTTCTACATGTCCAAACCATCTCAACACACCTTTCTTAATTTTATCGATAATGCTTATCTCAGCTTTGCATTCCTTCCTTATTTCACTATTCGTACATCTAACATACACATTCTTCTGAGAGATCGCATTCAGTCTACTTTCATCCTTAATTATTCATCCTTTAATTATTACCTACAATATGAAATTCTACCAACTGTTTGCAGTTATAATAAATAATGTAACATTTATCTACGCTACGTAGCTGACGCTTCATCTTTCCTTTGGAATAGGCCTCCTAAAGCGCGAAAGCTCGTACGTGCATTCCGTTCTATCAACCACACTTGACGATACATGCATTAAACTCTCGAATTTGAATTGTTTCGCTATAATGGAATGATTGGATTCGACGTTTGTGAGGAATGAATATTGATACGTTAAGTGTGCAGATACAAAATTGTAATTATTTATTATTGAAAACGTCAGAATGAAGTCCGCCTCCGTAGTGTAATGGTCAGCACGCTCGGCTACCGTACTGGAAGTCCCGAGTTCGATTCCCAAGGGGGGTTAAATATATGTAAGTGATTTTTTCACTCTTATATTTATTCAATATTATTTGGACCGGTACCGGAAGCGGAGGGCTGATCACCTTTCCTTCATGTGTTAACGATCAAGATAACACTGCGTTTATGTGATGCAGTGCCCTATGCACCATCGGGGTGCGGATAAGGGTTTGAAAAGTATGTGTTACCCATTGATAATATTAAAAATCAGTGACACAACAATGTAATAAATAAAGTTATACATTGACAGCAGCTATCAAGAAGTATGGTATTTGCCATGAAAAATGTAAAGTAATGCATGTTTTTCGTTTCCGTTAAACAGAAGGCGCTGCCATCGATTAATATTTTTTTTCATTGAAAAGTCATGTTTACCTGTCACAGGTAAAAGCTTCATTGTTACGCTACAAATACATTATAAATATTCGCTCGTATTTAAATACGTTGAGATGAAATCGAGCAATCGGTAGATAGCTTTAGGAGATTTGAGATTTAAAACAAACGAACATTCATATTTATACATTTTTGACATCTTAACAAAGATGAAAAATAATATAGAATTATGGGTAATAACAGGGCTTATTATCAGTAACAGAGTGTTTAAGTGATCACTTTACATAGGTGTAACATTCACCATTCTACCCATGACTGACAACCACAATACTCAACATAAAAAATTGGAACTCCTACGTACATTAACCATTAATGTCATGATACTGTAAATGTTAGTTCACAACAGCCATTTTTGTTGAAAAATTATAATACATATAATTTTTTTTTTCTTTTTTGCTGAATATTAAAAAATGTAAAGAAACAATACATTTAAATGCTCGTGAGCAAATAAACTTTTTTTGTATTTTTTTTCTTGGTGTATTATACAAAGATTTTCTTTAGCTGGATAATCGCGCATATTATGTTTACGAGATTGTATATCTAAGTTTCTTCACAAAGGTTTTTCACAAAGTAAATATGAAAAAAAGGTCGACATCCTCTTTGAACATGTTTCGAATACATAGAGATATACAATAGTTGCAAGAAGTACCTTTCACTGTGATTACACTCCTATTTTGCTTTCTTATCTTTGAGTATACCATATAAGCTGTTGAATTATTCGAGTAGCCCATAGAAGAAAATGTGAGATATTTTTTTATGGGAATATTACTATTAAAAAAATGCAAAAACACAAGTTCTAGCGGATATAAACATTTTTTCATTAATTGATTCGGCAGTCACTTTGTGGTAAAATTTATACATTTTTGATTAAAATTTACTCAGTAAATACCACAATTTCTTCAAATAAACTGTGACACGCGTTTCGATGCATTCCGCCTTTTTTATACACCTTATTTGAAAACGGTGTTTGAAAACGATGCGGAATACATCAAAACACGTGTCACAGTAAATTTTAAGAAATAGTGGTATTTACTAAGTCAATTTTAATTAAAAATCTAAACATTTTAACAACCATATAACATTATCTATTGAAATTTGGGGACCAAAAAAATATTAATAAAAAAGTTTCATTATTTTTTTAACCCATAATGGTGCATTGGGCACTGCATCGTATCGACGCAGTGTTATCTTGATAGTTAATTGCACGATGGCAAGGTAATAAGTCCTGCACTTAATAAGACACTATTAGTCTGATGATATCGGAACTACAAAACGTAGTCATTAGTCAAATAAAATATATGTATGTAAAAAAAATTGGAAAAGCAGTTGTTAATTTATTTTATAAAATGTAGTTCCACAAAGAATAGTTATTAAAAAAAATTAAAATAAGAGTAAAAATTTAGTTATACAGGCAGAGAGAATACAAAGCCACACCTATCTGTTTTGTAAATGATTTTTTTTCATCTTTTGTTGCATCTTCTAAATTCATACATAAACGCCAAAAATACTCAAATGAAAATTAATGTAATCTATTAAAACTAACGAATATTTTCTTAAATTGATTCGTAGTCACTTTGTGGTAAAATCTTTCTTTTTAAAATTTAAGTTTTACTTAGTAAATACCACTGTTGTCTATGTTCCCACTGATATTACAAGAAACAACTCCGACTACCTTCAACCCTTAATGTCCCAAGAGCACAAGTCTAAAATTTAGACTTAGCTTCACATATCGCTCACTCCTTTCAAGAACGTCATAAATCAAAAATCGTCAATTTTCAGTTGTGCATGTTTTCGGAATGCCCAGAAAATGTACTTTATCCCAGCAAAAGAGGCATATTTTTAACATAATATTTACCCGCTACAGTGCAGAAAGTGTTGTTTTTGCATTTTGAATAAAAGGTATTGTTTAATAATTTTTTTAAATATACTAAATATTTTTCAAATGGAGAAAAAACCTTCAGATTGTACCTAAAAAGATCTGTTGCACAGTAAAAAGTTCCATAAGTGGCTTGATATTTATTTTTAATGCATTGTGTTATATTTTAAAACTCTAAAAACGTTCTCCTGAAAAATCACGTTTTTTGATTTATGACGTTCTTGAAAGGAGTTAGCGATGTGGTGAGTGAAAATGATGATGAATGCATCGAAACATGTATCACAATAGATTTTAAGAATTAGTGGCATTTCTAAAGTAAAACTTAAATAAATAACGAACTTTTGTTAGTCCAAAAGTCCAAATATAGTAATTCTAATGTTTGATCTAAGTAAAATATATCAGTGCTAAAAAGATGAATATTAATTTTAAATATTTCCAAAATACTCGAATGTACTAGGAACGTTGGTTGATAACCACTGGAAACATCGGCATCTGTGATTACACTTCATCACGCTCACTAATCTATTCTAGCATGAATGATGTTCTGGTGTTGTAAAAATATTATTTTAATCATATTTTCATCACCCTATCTGAGACCCAAACTGATCAATTATTTGGTTCATTACAAATCTCAATTCAAACATTTTCCCTCATAACAGAGATAGTTGAGGATTAAGAAATTTTTCGCTATAGATTAATTCATATTGATCTTATAGAAAATATATGAATTATGGAACAACGAAAGAACTTTACATGTAAATTAGAAAATTGCGCAATGGAAAAAGAATAAATTTACAACATTTTGAGTGTGTCCAAATACTTGTTCACAAAATCTGGATTACCTCCAATTACAGGAGTTATTTTCATATTATTTTTTGACATCTCATCAAAGATGAAGAAGAATATGGAAGTCTGGGCATTTACGGGGCTGACGACCGTCATAGGCTGGTTTAAGTGATCACTTTACACACGTTTAACATTCACCAATTCTACCCATTTTTGACAACCACACTACTCAAATTCTTGGAAGCTCTATATATATGAACCAATTTAGAAACCTTGTTCTTGAATAACTAGAACTTCACTAGAGACATCTATTGGTGAGATCAAGGTTTCTTAATTGGTTCATATATATAGAACTTCCAAGAATTTAAGTAGTGTGGTTGTCAATAATGGGTAGAATTGGTGAATGTTACACGTGTGTAAAGTGATCACTTAAACCAGCCTATGACGGTCGTTAGCCCCGTAAATGCCCAGACTTAATATTCTTCTTCATCTTTGATGAGATGTCAAAAAATAATATAAAAGAATAAATAATGCCCATAAGAAAAATGGATGCAGGATTTTTTTTGTATATTTTGTATAAAATATCAAAATCTTTGTTAACTGGTAGTGGTAATGTGCTTTATGTTGCTTAATCAACGGTTGAAACTTTTTATTTTTTTATTAGCAAAAACCTTCGTTTCATGAATATATGTGTTTTATTACTGTCTGTGAATTTATTGCTTGGTATTTAATTGTCCACCTCCGTAGTGTAATGGTCAGCACGCTCGGTTACCGTTCTGGAGGTCCCGGGTTCGATTCCCAAATGGGGTAAAATAAATATAAATGATTTTTTCACTGTAAACATTTATTCAATATTACCATGGACTGGTACCTGAACGGAGGGCTGATCACCTTTCCTTCATGTGTAAACGATCAAGATAACATTGCGTTTATATGACACAGTGCCCTATGCACCATTGGGGTGCGGATAAGGGTTATATTATTATTATTATTGAATTATCATTTTTTTTTGTTATTATTCAATTATTTGTTTTATCAGAATTTTATTTCAAAAAATATATTTAAAAATAAGTAAAAAGAACCCAATACATTTTGTCATTCCTGCGGACGTGTGTACTGTGCTACACAAAATATTTTATCCACCTTAAATAATGGTGTCCCTTCTTAGTTGTTTTAGTAGGCAAGTACTTACCAAGTTATTTATTGGTTAATTTGTTTGATATAATAATAAGATATACAAATGTTTTGAACTGGTTATGAATTGCGTTGTTGTAAATCCATTCGTTGATTTTTTATTTAATTTTAACCGTGATTATTAGTTTATAATTTGTAAGAGTCGCTATAGTAAAATCTTAATAAATATTCAGGATGAGAAACGTCAAAATTATATCAATGTATTTTGTAAAAACATTGTGAACTTTGTGGTATGGTAATATAACACTCTTCTTATCATTTGTAGTTCAAATTGTGTATTACCAGTTTTAAAAAAACTTTTTAGTTGGCACTACACACAAAGTTAAAGATGAATGATAATGAAAGAGTTTTATTGAAACAATGAACCTCAAATAGAATTTTAGAAAGTAAAAAGAAATATTGAATCAAGATATCAGGTAAAAAAAATATACAAACCTTATCCTCCAATTCAAACATATACTTACTTTATACTTACTTATAACGCTTATCCACACCCAATGGTGCATAGGGCACTTCATCGAATTGACGCGTGACTTGTTTTCTTGATCATTACTTACATAAAAGCAAGGTAATCACTCTTGCGCTTCTGAACCAGTCCAGGGTAATATTAAATAAATATCACAGTGTAAAATCAATAATATTTATTTTCATCCCCCTGGGAATCGAACCCGGGACCTCCAGCACGATAGCTAAACACGCTGACCATTACACCACGAAGACGGACAGTTAAAAAAAACATAAATTACTTGAGGTCTCAATAAGAAGGGTAGAAAATAATAGTCGTAACTGTATCTGAAATCTAATTTGTTGAGGGCCCTTTATTTTTCCAAACGTCTAATGTGTTCGGCCTTTTTATTTATTTCTTAATCGTATTTTAGATTTTTTATTCTGAAAAAGAAATGCTCATCCAATTCTATTCATTACAAATTAACAAATGTAAACGTAATTGTTAAAAGGGCAATGTCGAGATGAAAGGTGTTTTTGTATGACTTTGAAATAAAGGGATCTAAGAATGTACGAAGAAAAAATGTGAAACAAAATTAACACGATGAAAAAAATAATAAAAGTAACAAAATATATCGCTCACTCCTTTCAAGAACGTCAAGAAATAAAATAACTTGATTTTTCAGCAGAACGTTTTTAAAGTTTAAAAATATAATAAAATGTATTAAAAATAAATATCGAGCCACTTATTGAACTTTTTACTGTGCAACAGATCTTTTTAGGTGAAACTTGAAGGTTTTTTCTGCATTTGAAAAATATTAAGTATATTTAAAAAAATAATTAAACAATACATTTTCTTCAAAATGCAAAAACAACATTTTCTGCCCTGTAGCGGGTAAACATTAAGTTAAAAATATGCCTCTTTTGCTGGGATATAGTACATTTTTTGGGCATTCCAAAAACATGCACAACTGAAAATTTACGATTTTTGATTTATGACGTTCTTGAAAGGAGTGAGCGAAATATGAAATATTTGTGGGAATGTGTTGGTTTTTCGTATGGTTTTTTGTATCACGTGTTTTTATATTCCTTTTCGTGCGTTACGTTTACTTATTGTATTTTTATATTACATGTATTTTATATTTTCATATTATGTGTACGGTTTCCAATACTTTGTTGAGACATTTTAATATTTATATATTTTTCGTAGAACAAGATGGTTCAAATATTTCCATGCTTATTTAATTAATTTTATTTTATTCAAGGTTAAAAAAATAGGGTAGGAAGATGACGTGGACCAAATCGACCTATTTCGTTCTTTTCATTTAAATTTTTGTCGGTGTAAGCAAGAATTTTTCATGAAATATATTATCAATTTGAAGATTTATTTTATGAAATTTTCCTTAACTGTTGTTCAGTCTGTATTTGGAGGAGAATTAAAGCTCTTTTATTTTCGGATATTCAGTAATATTCTTCAAATCTCATGTATAAATTAAATTCACCGCATTCCTACTACATACAGTACCAGCTGGCTAATGCGAATGCTCCGAAATCCAAAACACTAATCCGAAATATTTTGCGGTTCGGCTGATGCCAGATTAAAAAATTCCACCTTTTGTAGCCGTGAAAGCTTTCAATATAGCCATCAACTGTGCTGAAGAAGTCGTCCAGATCTCTGAAGAATGAATGTTTTCGAGTCGAATGTATAATTAAGCCCATCAACTTTTGTAAGACTCGTTAGTTCAAAAGAAATTATATGATTGTGAAACCGGTTGGAAAAAGTGTACCAATAAAAAGTGGTTAAAATAAAGTTTAATTTTATAAAGTTTTATTATATCTAGTTTTCGTAGTGATTTTTTCGATTACTTGTTTCAAATTCCCTAATAAAGTCCAAAAACAAAGCTTAGACATACTAATTTCTATCCATTTCCATTTCCCATGGGTCAATGACAGTATTTATTAATTTTTTGGATCGTGGAGACACCACAGTCTATAAAGATAACACATTCCGACATACCCTGTTCCAGTGGTTACATTGTAATACATAAAACTTGCATGATGTAACACTTTTATGCCATATATTTCGCGTGGCATCATTTCGCGATGAATGACGAAATAACACCGCGATATGACATGCAATTTATGACAAGTATCCACCACTTTATTTGAAGGGGGTTTCTATGGCAGATAAGCACCGGCATTAAATAAATGTTTACTTTCACATTAGAGCACCATTACTTTGATGTAAGAATAAACTTATATAATTGTAACAGGTTTTACAAATTGATTGTCATTTATTTATCAATTATTGTTTACATTTTACTTATTGCTATTTCGTGGTGCATGAAAAAAACAAAAATTGACACCGATCTAGATTTTTTTTTACTTGTACAAATATATAATTTATATTTGATGCAACAAATAGAGATATATATGCATTATATATCTATCATTGCTTTCACTGTGTGTGTGTGTGTGTGTGTGTGTGTGTGTGTGTGTGTGTGTGTGTGTGTGTGTGTGTGTGTGTGTGTGTGTGTGTATATATATATATATATATATATATATATATATATATATATATATATATATATATATATATATATATATATATATATATATATATATATATATATATATATATATATATTTATATATATATATTTATATACACGCACAGTGAAAGCAGTTATAGCAAATTAAAAGAAGGGTAGAAGTAGCAAAAGA